>NC_042290.1:688479-713479 GCF_901000725.2 Takifugu rubripes
AAAAAACCAGTCCACACCTCACAACTTACTTTAGCTCCTTTATCTCATTCCCTAACTAGCACACAATCATATAAAATGTATTATTTTTTTTGCCAACTCTCTCGCATAGAGCGTGAGTCTCACATAATTGGCACAAATCTTCACCTCTACATCTGACACATTTCCTAGACATGAGAAAAGCATCCTCCCCATAGAACATCTTTGGTCAAACACATGTTTTACTGAAATCAGACATAAATGCAGGCCAAGGATTGATCAATTCATGACAAGAAGGTGAGGCTTTACTTGGCAGGTACCCCAGCCTCATTTTAATACACAAACTGAGAGCGTCTTGCTGTGAAACAGGTGTCTGATGAATCCTGAAGATGCGTGGAGACAACAAAGCTAATTTCCTCTCCAGCTTCTAAACAGGCTTCCCTCTCCTCCGAGCTGTGGGACCACTTCGAGCCTATTTTTTTACCACACAACCCTTCTTGCCGAAAAAAACCTTAAATCTTCAGCCAGTCTAAATATCAAACCACAGTTAGTGCGTAATTACATTCTGCGGTGGCTGCAGCCGTACGAGACGAGATGAAGGGCTTTATATTGAGAATGTGCAGAGCAAAATGAAGCATGTACGTGGTGAAGGGTTTGAATCAGGTGTGCATAGACCAGTGCTGAATGCACGCCAACATGCTAGTCGATGCAGAAGAGGCTGATAATTACAGGCATACAGAATGTGCATGGGTGCGTGCGCGTGTGTGACAGCGAGAGAGAGGGAGAGAGAGAGCAGTTCAGCATCAGCTATGACTGATGCCAGCTGGACTGGTTTGGCAGATATACAAAGACTCCCCCACACACACTCATAAAGTAGAAATCAGTGATGCAGATAGACACATGCAGACATGTAAATGACTCCAGTCCTGTTTATAGATGAATGTACACAGTGACACCTACATACAAATGAACAATGTGATGAAACACTATCCCGCCAGAGAGGGACAAGGCTCACATTGAGCTCACTCATATTAAGACAGCAAAGCAGAAGAAAAAGAGCATCAAAACTCTTTTAACGTGACTAGCGAGAGGCTCATTAACATAAAATAACCCAAACACACACGACAGAGTCCAGGTTTCACAACTGTGTAACCTGATGAGCAAAGTTCAGCTCCACCATCTCGACACACACATTACACTCGCGGAGAAAAATCTCTGGCATTTTAATTAGAAAAAAGGCAGACAGGGACGGAGCAACGCATGACGGGGGCAGCTGCAAGAGTACAGACAGACAGACAGACAGACAGACAGAGGATACAGTTGTAGTTTAATATGTACACATTTCTTCAGCATTCTATATTTTTGAAGAAAATCTTTACACAACTAAGTTTTTCCAAAGTCAAATTTGGACTGAAGGAACAGCTTCAAGGGTATCGATCAGAGTAATTCATCATGTGCAATCAGAAGTATTGCCTGAAGGTTTCTAAACAGGCGACATATAGTTGAGAAAGACATTACTTATATTATCATCTTCATAACTATGATTGCTTCAAATGTTTTTCTTCCAAAACTTCCCAAAGTCCTTAAGAACACTGTCTGAAAGAGAGACAGTGATCATTCTGAAAGTCCTTGTAGTTTTATGCAATAACAGTATATATTGTCATATAGTGTTATTCAGCTCTGATCAGTGTGAAACCACTTCAGAAAAGACTCATTAACTCTATTATTTTATCACAGATGGTACTAAAGATTGGAGGCACTGAACAGTTCTCTGCTACGTCAAGTGTTGCTGATAGAGAAAGCACAAATTAGCATAGCATCAACCAGACTGTCATGAACTGTTCCAAAAACTAGAAGATTGAGGAAACCCGACCCTCTTGTAGGCCTTGATCCTCAATTCGACTTGTGGGTTTATTGGAACTAGGATGTAAAACACGATCAGCATCCTAAATGAAGGTGGATACTAATTGATATGATGCCCAGGTTGTGATCACCTCTAACTTGCACAGAAGATTTAAAATAATCAGTCTAAAGCCTCAAAAGCTTCTTAAAAGCAGCCTTTCTTTTCTTCTGCTACCTTGGGATCTCTCTCAGGAACCCCGCAGTGACAGAACTTTCCTAGATAATGAACAACAGCAGCCTGGAATGGAAGCATTCCTCATTAGAATATGCTGGCTACAGATGTCCAAAAGGTGAGGTTGGCCCACTCTGCTGGGTGGAGCCCATAGAGAAACCAGTGAAGCAGGAGGACCAAATCCCTTCTAATCCACATCAACCACAGACAGCCAGGAAGCACAAATAAGCCCCATCCCAGGCTCAAAGGTACCAAACAAGCTCATATTCTCATTAATGTAATATCCAGTTGTACCGCTAAGGTTCTGTTGGAGTTCTGGCCTTGCTTTGACTAGATTAGACAATGATCAGCTCATCATGGAGCTCAACTAAACCACATAGATGCAGTCTTGTTAGTCCAGCGCTACCAAAACAGCCTGTGAATGTGTTAGCAAAGATGAGTGACCCAGTCAGATGTACACACTCACTGGACACACGCTGGACACGCGTGAGCCACAACCACTTACAGCACCTGTGTGCGTTCACAACGTGTCAACACATTAGAGTCACACACCAATTAAACATGTGGAACTGTGATGTTCATGGGTCTGGACTCTGAAGACCACTGTAGCTTTTTCCTAAAGCAGTACACTGACGTCACAGTTTAAAGAAAGAATTCTGGGATGTAATTCAGACCTGCAGCAGCACAACTTGCCATGATAAACGGCATCAAAGCAAATTACCAATTTCTTTAGCGACAGCAGCATCAGTCTGGATGTGCTGTCACAAACAAGACACCTCAAATCAAGTCAGTGGGCACAAATATGTGTGTTGGACCTCCCTGTTGGTCACCATGTGAACTACACTACATTGACACATTCTGACTAAACCCAGGCAGTAGTTTGGTGCAGACTGGCTTATTCCTGTTTTACCAGCTCTGCCATTTTTGTTAACGTTCACCTGAATGATTTTAATAAAGTTTAACTGCAACACAACATCAGCAGCAGCAAAACACAGATGATCGCACACACACTAGACAGACTTCTTCGTCCTCCAACAGCTCAGACATCATTTATCCCAATGCTCATTTCAACAGTCTTTTATTTGAAGTAATTATCATTGATTCCTATAAATCACAGCAGCCCTTCACACAGGCAGTGCTTGTATCCGTGAAAATGGTCATGTGACTAACACGAATTAGCTTGTCCAGGACAGAACACACCACATCTTACACAAAGGTGCTCTTTGGTTTTTACCATCAATAACAGCAGGAGCTCATTTCAATGGCAAACTGACACAAACATACACTAAAACGTCACTTCATCGGTTCATCGGGGGTCTCCGCAGTAACAACCAGGTAGCTGTGCATGTCACATGGGCATCCACTGTGTTTACGGTTGTGATTTGTCATTCACGGAGAGGGGGGAAAAAGCGAGAGGATGGAGATATTCTTGCAGTCGACATGTAGAATCTCTTTCAGTGAGGCGTGTTGAACCCTTCTGTGAGTGAAAGGAAACACTCAGCAGACGAGATCTCCTCTGACATCCATATAATGAGTCCATTTTAATAAAACTATGTGACTAATAGCACGATTTAATGAGGATGGTGAGATGACACGTGGGAAGAAAGGGAAGAGAAAAGAGAGAAAAGGAAGTGGGGAGGGGGTGAGAGATGGATATAGAAGAGGGGTTAAAACTCCCTCTTCTCGCATGCTGGGTGTGCATGTGTGTGCATGTGTGTGTGTGTGTGTATGTACAAGCTGTTTGTGCATGTGTGTGATGGGGGAGGGTTGGACTGTGCAGACATGAATCATTCTGAGCGATTCAAGCGTTTCCATGACACCACCGGGCACCGGTCCAGAAGTTTCTACAAAGTCTGAAAGGTACACACACACACACACACACACACACACACACACACACCAACACACACGCTGTTCCAGTTAGGCTGAAATCATCACTCCTGCTCTGAATCTTCATATGTATTCATGGTGTTGTCTGCCTGTATAAAGCGTAACATTTTAGAGGATCAACATTAATTTAAGAGAAGATGGCCGATGAACAACTGTCACACACACACACACGCACACACACACGCACACACACACACACACACACAGATACACTGACAAATAATGTTTCCCCCACCACCACCAATAATGTCTTCCCAGCAGATCAGGATGTCACCATTTTCACCACACATCAGCCCACAGATGAATGTATGAGCAACTTCAGAGATACCGCATCCTCATCACATCTGCCAGCCTCTGTTCACAGCATATATGGCTGCCGACCCGATGATGCTAATTTGTCCATCTGAAAGTTGTTTTATAAAGTGTTTTAAAAGAGTTTTTTCAAAAACCTTTTCTGGTAAATTCTTCGCCTTAGTGTGTATGTGTGTGTGTGTGTGTGGGTGTGTGTGTGTGTGTGTGTGTGTGTGTGTATCGTTCTGGTCGGATGGGGCTGCTGAGTTATGTTGGTCTGGTGTAAACAGTGGAACTGAACTGTTGTAATCCACCCACAACAATCTCGATCCGGATTATTGTTATATTTATGAGGTTCATTTGAAATCTTTGAAATGTGATAATATGAAAATAGAATTAGAAGAAATAAGAAATAACCTCAACTCCAAAAGCTTAAATCCAGTTTCTGGAGACACAAATCTTCAACATACTGTCTCATTATTCTTTTATTAATTTGTTTTGAGGGTTGTTTTGCTAAAACTCTTCTTCCTAATGTTTCATTACTATCAAGTTTTCTTCCTGCTTCTTTATTTCTTTTGGGGGGGTTTATATCCTGATACTGATGCCGTTTATAATTGCTTCCTTGCACAAATATCTCATTTGCCACCACATGGTGACTTGTTACAGCAGCAGTAAGAGACGACCCGTCTCTTACGCTCCACACCAGAAGCACGTGCGCGCGCCCGTGTGGCAGTGTAACACTTGTTCCCTGCTCCTGTGAACGAGACCCAAACAAGTCTTTCTTTTACCCCGGCCCCAATTAGCATTCTCCCCTCCTCCACCTCGGAATCAATAGACAAACAACACAAACAACAACGGAGCGACAAGCAGGACGACACCATCGAAAAGAGAAACGTGCACGTCCGATTAATGCGGTGTTAAATTTAGGAAACAAAGAAAAAAAAAAAGATTTTGGTGGCAGGTTCTTTGACTTCACTCTGCGTTTTACTGGATATTTTGTTGGAGCTCTTCACTGAGTGTCTCCCTGTGCTTCTATATGTCCGTATGTGTGTTGGGTCTCAGACAAAACAGGGCTGCTGAAATGCGGCAGGCGCTGCAGATTTTTGTTGGCTGGCTGACAGCGGCGTGCCGGTGCCAAACCCCGGCGGCAGAAAAACGACTAAAAGACGCATAAGGCTGGCATTAGAGCCCCAAATCTTCTCTCCCCCTCCGTCCTTCCTCTCCGTTTTCGCTCCGCGGCGGTTAGTTGGTCGGTCTCTGATTTGGCAACATTCACATCCACCCTTGAATTGATCAATTTCTCTTTATTTCGCTCTGATTTCACAAACAGGAAACAACCGAAGCGGCTCTGAAGGCCGACGCACGATGACATAATGATGCGCATATTCCCCTTTTCTTTGTATTTTGTTTAACCTCCTGCTCTCTTCCAAAGTGATGCTAAATTAGTATTTTGGAAGGATTTGACTCTGTCGGGGTTTATATTTTCCCTTCCATATCTGCTGCTTTTGTCTGCAGGATTTCAGGCAGCACTTCCATAAAAACAGACACAATAGCTGCTGGAGTTGTATCCATGAGGCACCGAGCCCACGTTCCACCTAAACCTAAAACAAACGAAGGAAACAACATACTCTAATTATGTTCAGGAGACAATAAAACAGCAAAATGGGGGAAAATATCCTGTTAAACATTGAGGATTACCTAAAAACTAAAAGCCTGATGGTGTGTTTGGAGTCCATTATTGATGAAACAGTATTCAGCAGCAGCATAAACAAAGGCAGGAAGCTCCCGTCAGAGCCGTAAATTGTGTTTATGTATTGTTTGCGAGACAGGCGACGACTGCCGACGTCGAATTAAAAAGGTTCTTAGAGATGGATTTAACACGTTTGCTCTTGTCTACGGGGTTGAGATGGAAGGCGAACCATGCAGGCACACAAAGAGCGAGGTAGCAGCGAGAGAAAAGGTGTGAAATTCGGAATTAGCAGCACAATATGTTGAGTATTAAAGTGGCACACAATGAGAAGTGGGAGCAGCACGGCAGAGGGTTTGCTGCTCACCGACACCAGCTGACTGCAGCGAGGTGCAACATTCATGCTCAGAACGCGTCCATGTCTCACCAACACAGCTCGTTTTTTTTACGAAGAAGCAGGCCTCACGTGCACACTCTCAGAGACAGAAATAAAGCATCGCTCCTGTCTCTGGACATTAGAAATGCAGGTTTCTGTTCCGCTGATCACAGACTGCTGCCTAAATTAGCCGTGTTGCCCCAGACGCTTGACACTTTCACCCTGGCATATAGTTCTGTTCTGCAAAAATGTGGCGTTAATCGGCTCTTTGTGGAGGAGAAGGACCCAAGAGGATTAACTGAGGGGTCAGTTGTTGTCAGGAGTCAAAGGTCGAAGGGTCCTTCAGCAGTCAGAGGGTCTCTGATCATGTCCACTCCTCTCCTCCATCACTTTACTGTCCTTTAACAGTTAATAACTGTTCAGGCACACAAAGATATGGATATGAGTGATAATTCCAGTACTGGGAGCCAGTTGGTGAGGCAACTGGTTGCACTGGTAACAGATGACAGGTTTCAGACAAATCTGCATATTCAGATCTCAGATTTGAAGGGCACTCAAATGTGTTTCTGCAGAGTGCTTGGAAGTTGATTTATTCCCCTATGACAAATCCATTTTGTACGGTAATAAAGTTGTAATAAGCACTTCTGATGGTTACCTCAAAAGGTGTGTTCCATATTTCCTCTCATCCTAAAAAAGGACGGAGAGTTGCAGACGTTACTTTAGCTCCACACGTTAAGTGACAGCGTTGTTCCTCCTCCCACCTTAATACCTGTATTTAGACAAATGTGGCAGCGTTTGAACACCTGGGCGGCTGTAATGTGAGAGCTGCGGCTGCCGATCGGGGAGCCGCGTCAGGCTGCTGATGTGCTCTGTGTGATTTCAGCACGACCACCTGGCTGCAGAATAATGACAGATCTGCCCCCACGCAGCGCTCACGAGCCGGTGATCAGAGAGGCACCGTCGCAGCACGACGGACCCCACCTGACACCACACGAGGGTGGAAAAGCACGGACAGGGAGGAGGAATGAAGAGACAAGCCACCTGAGCGCCTACGTGCACGGAGATGACTGTCACCTGCTTTCTCCACAGCACAGAAATGTCAAATATTAACAGATTATCCCCCATCTGGCAACATTAACTACAAGACTGCACCTTGGGCTCCATTAGGCCTTATGAAAATTCACTGACCACAATTAAAGCCGGGATGGAAGAATGTGCTGTTATGCTCAGAAAAACAACAATTAAATCTTTTGGCTGCAGCCTATCAAAAGGAAAACCCATAAAAAAAATTAGAAGAATAAAAAACTGGCAAGAAGCTCCGTTTAGCTGGTCAAAGAACCGTGAATGTTTAACATATTGAGAATTAGCTTTAACTGTGTCTGTGTGTGTGTGTGTGTGTCTTACTGAGATCCTTATTTAAAGGAAGGGGTTGGGTAATGTATTGGATCTATGGAAAGGCAGCAGTACAAGAATGTGTGTGTGTGATTGTAGAAGATCAATAAAGTGGCTAAAGCAGGAAAACCTGAGGGGAAAGCTTCCTGTCAGACAGATATTCTCCCATCAGGCTGGTTTAATTGATCTGAACCACCTCCATGTTGTCTGAAGTTCAGCTCTTCTACACGAGTGATTCCAGGCATCGGTGGAACTGGATCCGCGTGTTGCTCCACATGCTTGGGGTGAACGTGAGCCACAGAGATGGCAGATTGGGCTGGTTTAACACTAACAGCGTGGCTTTTCAGCTCTTTGTCAGCTCCCCTTCCATTCAGAGCATGCCAGCACAGACTCTGCCTGTCCCCACACGGTCCTGCCCTGGAAGCGTGGGAAAAATCAGGGGGAAAGGCAGTCGCTTTACCCCTGTCTGTTGCCAGGGAAACCAAGCAACAGATGTAAGGTTAAGACAGTGAAACGCAGGGAAAGTTTCTGCTTCTCTCTCTATTTGTGCATGTGTGGTTGGGACTCGATTCCACCATCAGGACACTCCAATAAGGACTTCAGAATCCTCTGACAGAGTCTCCAATGTAATAAACGCTAACTCAAGTAGTAATCAATGCAATAGACCCAGAATTAAGAAATTAGAATAAAAGAATTCAAGACAACTGGAGTTATTGCTGCTGCTAGATGATTAAACTCAACGGCAGGGAAGAGAATTTTAATTTTCCTGATTCCCTCACAGATATTTATGAGGATCAATTTTACATCAAGAATACAACAATGTTGAGCTGAAGGTTCACTTCCACTCTTTACTGTTTTTATTGTCATTACTTATTTGTGGGATTTGAGGAATATTTACTTGATTATTTTGCATATTCATTGTCATAAAAGGCTGGTAAATGTCCACATTCCCCCAGAACTGATTGTTTTCCTAATGAACGACGACACTTTGCATCATTAACTGTTTTATAGCCGGCACGCTTCTTTCTTTTATTTATTTATTTGGTCCTGGAATCAAACACGCTGTCACAAACTGCAAAATGCAATTAAAATAAACAAAATTGGAAAAAGTCATCAACTGGCCCCAATCACCTTTCTGAGGGCCCCAAAGAAAACCCTTCAGTAGTATTGAATGGATCCTCACTCGCCTCCTGTTACACTGTGTATGTTTATGCATACTTTGGAGTGTGTGTGTGTGTGTGTGTGTGTGTGTGTGTGTGTGTGTGTGTGTGTGCGTGTGCGTGTGCGTGTGTGTGTGTGTGTGTGTACTGGGGAGCAGGTGATTGGTTGGCAACAGCTGGAGAGGGACAAGAGAACACAGCTGCAGGGGGGAAGAGGAGGAGGAGGAGGAGGAGAAAGAGAGGAGGAAGAGAGGAGGATATACCACTGGAAGCCTCTCCTGATATATGACACATGGACGTTCACGGCTGAATTCATATCAATTCACTTCTGATTTGATGTCTGTTCATGACTTTCATCCCTTCATCTTTACCTGATAGCAACAACATTCACGGCGACTCCCAACAACACAGCAGCTGACCGTCAACACAGCACATAATCAATCGCAGTGATGACGCCATTTACGAGTCAGCGCCACGTGTGCACGTACAGGAAAACTGTATGTTTATGGGCAGACAATAACGTCAGTATTAAATGATGGACAGTATTATCACAAAGCATTATAAAGTTATGTAAAGTAGCAGTAGCCCCATAACAACCATAACCATATGCATCAAATATATGTATCTAAATATTTATTTTTAACCATACAAAGGTTAGTTTAAAAGCACAAATTAGATCACTCAATGTGCTGCGTCGACATTTGCAACTGTGCTAACGGAAGTTGGGTTATTTTATCTTAATTTTTTTTACCTTAGATGAGTTTATCATGAACATTATGTGCAATCATTTGCATCACAGCAGTGATGCTCAGAGCGGAGATCTGACAGGTGAATCGTGTCCATGTCAGCTGGATCAAGAGAGCGTCTGCAGGCTGTCAATCACCAAACTGCACAAGGCAGGTGGAGGATGTGTGTGTGTGTGTGTGTGTGTGTGTGTGTGTGTGTGTGTGTGTGTGTGTGTGTGTGTGTGTGTGTGAGGGATAGAGAGAGAGAGAAAGAGAGAGAGAGAGAGAAAGAGGTCTTGAAACAGGACCCAGATGATATATTCATGAAAAGTGTGCAGAGATCGGCAGCTCGCAGGACCTCACATCTCCTAAATACACGGAGCCCCAGCTGCTGTGGAAACATCTGTCCTGGAAGCCCAAATCTGACAGGTTTCATAAAGGACACAGCTGAATTTGTCTCCTTAAGCATTTTCTAGAGAGAGGAGACAAAGCAGAAAATCAGCAGCTTCATTTGGAATATCTGGAACTGCAAAATCAAGAACAACCCTCATTTGTATTGGGTTATTTAGATATTATATTACATTTTACATCCTCTCTTAAAATTCCCCCACCAGGTTCAGTTCAGGGGCTGTTTAGAGCAGCCCAAGTCTTCAGAGTTACTCACTGAACAACAGAAAAGAAGAAAGACAGAGCAAAAAGGAATAAAAGAACCAAGTAATGACAGGAAAGATGGACTGACTCATTAAAGAGCAGCAGAGGGTGCTCCAGCTCCAACTTCCACGCAGCCACGGAGGAGCCTACACGTGCTGACGTATACGTGCTTCACGGATCCATCCGTGTGTCAGCCAGCCATAACTGAGCCACCATATGAAAGGTCTCTGAGGGGAATAAAACCTCTTAGAAACACAATCGCCACCTCTCGTTTCTGTTCTGGCTGATCACCGTTCGCCCGCGGGCCCCATGAAGGAGCGTTGTGGCCCCTACTCCTCCAGGAGCCTTATTTCATCGTCCTGTTGCTAATAACCAGGGTGGTTTCGTTGTGCTCACAGGTTTGCAGCAGGCATGCAGGAACAGGCTGAACTCCTGACTGATGGACATTTCTATTTTATTTTGACTGACCATCATGATTAATTGGTCAAGTTTTCTCATGGAAATATCCTGAAAATATTTCACACACAGTCAATACAGCAATCATAGGAGCCACAAAAGGATCGTTAAAAATAGGAAGATGCAAACACATCAAACATTTATTATTTGGTTGAATCAATATGAAACTGTTAAATCTTGAAGAATTATAAGATAACCCAAAATTGTTCCATCCTCAGCTAATAATAAGAAATAAAAAAAACTAATACAGGCAAAAGTGCTGAAATGCTAAATTAGTCTGAGTCAGGAAGATTGTAGTGTAACTGTCAGGGGAACAGTAAAATTAAATATACACTCATCTGCTTCAATCAACCAATCAAAGGGCACCAGAGAAACTCCCAGGAAGTCACCTCAGCCAGCACACACACTGGGAGTGTGTATTTGTGTGTGTTTGGAACATGTCAGGGCTGAACGTGCTTCATGATCTCTCATCTTACAGTCGAAAGCATCAACAGTCATCACCCACACACACACACACCCACACCCACACACACACACAGACACACCCACACCCACACACACACACACACACACACAGACATAGGCTGAAAGGCAGCAAGTTAGCGCTTAAAGCAAAACTGGGCTTCCATGGCCATCCATTATCACTGACAAGCTAAATGTACCATGGTACACCATATGGTACAGAGAAAGAGAGGGAGAGAGAGGGAGAGAGAGAGAGAGGGAGAGAGAGAGAGATTAAAGTATGAGTAAAGAGAGAACAAGGAAAGATGGAATGGAAGGTGGCACGCATCATAGTTATTGTGTGTTTTCTTCATTTACCACAGTTTATATGTATTTTTTCACCTTTTTAATGCCTAAAAGTGTTTTCTTTTTCATCGCTCATCTTTCTACTCACGTGTTCTTTAACAGACTTTACTTAACTGATATAATTTACTTGCTAATTTACAATGTCTGCTTAAAGAAATGCATCGCGCTTCCAGTGTCTTGACAGCAACAATATTGGATC
This sequence comes from Takifugu rubripes, assembly GCF_901000725.2. Lineage (NCBI taxonomy): Eukaryota > Metazoa > Chordata > Actinopteri > Tetraodontiformes > Tetraodontidae > Takifugu > Takifugu rubripes. Next base: position 700,164 of record NC_042290.1, read on the forward strand.
TGTCCAAAATCCAAATGTCTGTGCTGGCTCGCAATTTGGACAAATGTGAGTGTGTGTGTGTGTGCGCGCGTTTGTGTGTGTGTGTGTGCATTTGTGTGTGTGTGTGTGTGGGCGGGGGAGTTTGTGTGTGTGTGTGTGTGTGTGTGTGTGTGTGTGGGTGGGTGGGTGGGTGTGTCACACAAAGTGTTGTGAAGCTGTTACCTGTGAGTTTTCCACCACAGGAAACATCTGTTCAGACAAAACATACATGTTCAGTTTAGACAAAACCACTATGAGGACACACACGCACATGCACGCGCGTGCACACGCAGAGCCAGTTTTACAACAAAGAAAACGACTGTGCCATGTTACTGCAGAGGGGGTAGTGCCATGTTGGCAAAGCCCAGGGGGCAACCGCTATCTTGTGCCAGGACTTCACTCTCACACAGGCACACACGCACAGAGATACATGCATGCAAACACACATGCATGCATGTACACACACGCACGCACGCACGCACACAAACACACCCACACACACACACACACACAGTCCGCCTGCTTCATGTTTAACAACCACAGAAGCTCTTTTGCATTTAGCCTGATTGATGAGCTCTTTTCTACATATTTCTACATCGTATATACTATATGCTATTGTGTGTGTGTGTGTGTGCGTGTGTGCATTTGTTTATGAAATATAAGTGTCCCAAAATTATACCAATACCAATTTAAATGTTTTTATTAAAATTATTACTGAATCTAACTTGTGCTGTTTTATCCATCCGTCAATGTTGGACGTGCGCACGTCATTTCCTCATTTGCATGGAAAGAATTAGGAGCAAATATATTTTTGGTCTGGTCACCAAACATTAACCAGAAATCATCAAGAGGATGAGGTCGACATAAAACAGTAATTTACAGAGATTATCCTGCTTTAAGCGTCTAATCTGTGGAGTTTTATTCTTTCTATGGATTAACGTGCACTCTGGGTGTCTTCCTCTGTCCCTCCACAACGAAACATGACTCCAAATGCTCTTCTACACCCAAGACATGACTGTATAATTACTGATCTGACACACTGATATAGATCAGCAGCTCTCCAGATGAAGGGAGGGGGAGGTGAAAACTGTCAAAGTAAAAGTCAAATTTGATCACAACGTTTGTATTGAAAAAAAAGAAAAAAAATACTGCTGTAACGGAGCCCATGATTCCTTTGGAGCCAAATGGGAGTGATGGACAGAGCAAACACATGTTTACCAGCAAACCAGCAGGACGGCTGCTGGCGTCCTGCAGACACAAATGACATCATGTCGCTGGAGACAATTGCAAGCTGCCGAAGCCTGAAAAGCAAAGTATCGGCATCAGCTGTGATCAGGTGTTGAACCCAGGAACAGCTATCTGTCACCATCAGCCCCAACAAAGAGACCAAGAGCCAGCGATACGCTCCGGCTGAGCGGAGCACAGGTGTGCTCAGCTCCGCTGGGCTACAGTTGCTACTGACAGATCTGGGAAACGTTTGGATTCTTCTTCTTTTGCTTCCACAGGTGCGTCTGTCCGTCCGCCCGGCCTGCCGAGAGGACGGGCTGGGTCAATGCCAGGAAGTGGACCTTAGAAACCGTGCAGGAAACCCAGTGATCAGGGCTGGTTCTAGGTGATCCTGGACTGGATCAGGGAGGTCCTCCACCCTCCATCCTCTCCTTTTCTGGTATCTGTCTGACATTTCTGACTTTTCATTCCTTTTCACCCCTACTTAATTCCCTACCTCTCTCCCGCTTTCTGTCTCTCTCTCTCTTTCATCTCTCACCATCTGCCCTCCTCTATCTCCATTTGCCTCCCTCTTTTCTCCCTCCCTTTCTCTACCTCTTCCCTCTCCCCCCTCCCTCTCGTCCCTCCCTAAAACTTGGCAGTGATCCCCGCCATGATTTTTTTTCCCTTCCACTTCTCGTTTGGGGGATTGTGAATGAATGCGATCCAATCTAGAGCTCGGCTAAGAGACATGAATTTTCATTAATTACAACCTTGTCAGCAAAAGCATTATGGGAGCTGAATATGAAAATGCTAATGAGAGGAGCTCATTTGCATATTTTTCTTTGTTGGAATGTCATTAATTATTACGTTTTATGATGATGAATGCAGCTGTCGATGACTGGCCCTCCATGCCTAATTAGCTATCAGAAAGCCCTCAGATCAAAAAAGGGATCGAGATCCTAAACTTCACTTTATGTTTGTGATAGATCATTGTGGATGTTGACTGAACAGAAGACATCTGCAGTCTAATGACCGGTGTTGGAACGTGCACGGGTCACTGCTGAAAGCTGCTTTCTCCCTATTCCAGTAGGAAGGTGACTGGCAGAAGGTGTAGCTCACATTTTGGTCCTGCAGGTTGAGTCAAAGTTGGACAGAAAGTTTCAAACGTGAGCAACCGGCCTGTCAGAGCTCATCATCACCTCTCAGAGGAGCAGCCACTCTCCAGCTCTCCTCACCTCTTTTCTTTTGTCTAACAGGAATAAAAACCGAGTCTTTAAATCCCCCCCTCCAAAAAGTCCCCCCCTTACTTGGCTTAATGAATGCCAGGCTTAATTAGAGCACCATGATGTCAGAGGCATTAATTATCAGTTGGCTTCGTTTCAGAAAACACACACAGCCTCTCTGTCTTTCTCTCTCTTGCATCTGTTTTTTTGTCTCTTCTCTATCAGTTTTCTGCACCTTCACAAACGCGCCTAAAATTTCTCCTTTGAAATCTGTCCTGAAGTTCTACTGTCTGGGTTTTAGAGACAAAATAAAGAAGATAAGAACCAACTTTGTCAGAGTTTACAGCTGAAATCTGCTGCTTGTTGCTGAATGACTGAAGGGTTCAAATCGGTGACGTTACCGGTGTTTTAACGCTGGCTCGGGCCGCAAAACAGTGGTTTTGGTACTGTTACAGCGCCTGAGCATTTTACCTACAGCAGGAGCAGTCAGTCTGTCAGTGTGTAGTCAGGACAGACGGACAAGTCAGAGAGAAGTGAGCGAGAAACAGGGGAGGTAAAGCTCCAGATGCAGGCAAGGGCAGACAGGTAGTGGGATGAAAGTAGGCTGGTTCAGTTCTATGAGTGAAAAATACTTGTTGAGGCTGAAACATCAGCTTTGATCTACTGTTTTAACTTGTTTATTCTCACGGCAAATACTATCATTAAACCCTCATGCTTAACTCGAGCTGCAAATCAGCTTCACCAACATGGAGAATTCTCTTTTTCTCTGCAGCAGAATTTCTTATCTCTGACATGAAAATCTCCTGGAGCTCCTCTTTGGCCTCTGGGAGCCACAGTCAGAGCTGGAGCTCTCTCTCTCTCTCTGTGAGCTGTGGTGTGAGCTGAGAGCGTTCTTGTTTGAGAATTTTTCAACTTTTCTGGCTGTTTTAAGCTGTGTTGTTGTTAGGTTTTGTCGGTATAGTTTAGTTAACTGTTGGTGGTGTCTTGTGTCGGTTTATTAGTTTAGTTTATCGATGTTTTGGCGTGTAACCAGCCAGCGTTTGTCTGGCTGGTTGGCGTCTGACGCCATGGTGCTTGGTGGTGGTAGCGGGGATCTCTCGCGGTTAACGCGGAGACATGACGTTAAGGTGGGGGCCAGGTCTCTGTACACCGTGGAGGAGGTGGCCCTGGCTGTGGGGGAGGTTATCGGACATGGGTCTGTGAAGTCGGTAGGTTCGAGGCGGTGCTGCCTCTGAGCCAGCCGGCCACCAAGGTTACCCTGTCGAACGTGCCCCCATTCATTACGGATGAGTTTCTGTGTCGGGAGTTGTCAAGACATGGCAAGATCGTTTCTCCAATGAAAAAAGTCATTTCTGGATGTAAATCTCCCCTACTAAAACACGTAGTGTCTCATCGTTGGCAGGTCTATATGATTCTTAACAACCACGATGAAGATCTGGATGTGTGTTTCAAAGTCCGGGTGGACGATTTTGATTATGTTCTGTTCGCCTCGTCGGTGCATATGAAATGTTTTGGCTGTGGCGAAGCAGGACATGACAGGAGGAGTGTTTGTGGAGGTAGGGAACACGGGTGGAGAGTGTGTACAGGGGGACGAGGCAGGTGAATTGAGTGTACAGGAAGGTAAGACAGGAGGAGTGTGTGTGGAGGTAGGGCACATAGGTGGAGCGCGTGTACAGGGGGGTGAGCAGATAGGTGAGACGGGTGGTGTGAGTGAGCAGGGGGAAGCTGGGCTTCAGGTAGGTGAGGTGGGTGAGGAAGAGGAACTGGGCTGTAGTGGAGCAGCTGAAGCAGTGGAGTTGATGGAGCAGGAAGCCGGTTGGTCTCCAGCTCCATCGAGGCTCCGCAGCAGTAACAGACCTGGTCCTGTCAAAGCTAAAAAAAAGCAGACAGACAGGTAGACAAACAGGAGGAAAAAGAGAAGAGCCGGACAGCAGCTACAGCGAGGGCTGTGTGTCTGATGATGGTGACCTCCAACAGAAGAACCTGGGCAGACAGGAGGACAAGTCCTATCCTCCCAAAATGTTTAAAGCATTTTTACAAGAGACAAAAAATATGTAGGGGGTAAACATTGAACACTACTTTTCAGACAAACAGCAGTTTTATCTTTCTGCCAGAAGCCACACAAAAAATAAGGCTGAGGCAGGTCTTACTGATCAGGAGGTTTTTAGACTGGAAAAACTGATTCTTAAAGTTAGGAGGGAATTAATGTAAAGATGTTGGGAAATGCACCTTTTTTTTTTAGCTTCATCACTGTTTTATCTCTCTGTTTTTATCTCACACTTTTTAATGAGTAGTTTTAAGATTGGGAGCTTAAATATAAATGGAGGCAGAGAGAAGAAAAGAGTTTTAGTGTGATTTTGAACAATGATTTTAAAGAAGATTAATGTCATGTTTTTACAAGAAACTCACAGTGATGTTTTAAATGAAGCTGATTGGTGCAGGAGATGGGAGGGGAGGGTGTTTTTAAGCCACGGCACAGCCCTCAGTGCCGGGGTGGGGATCCTCTTCTCTAAGAGTTTTAACCCAACATCTTTTACTGCTGATCATGTTGTTCAAGGAAGGTGCCTTTTAATCACGACCCATTTTGACCAGTTCAGTGCTGCTTTTATTAATGTGTCTGCTCCCAACAGTGGTGCAGAGAGGAAGACCTTTTTAGAGACACTCAACAACAAACTCCAGGGGTGTGGTTCTGTCGATTATTTATTCTTGGGTGGTGATTTTTACTGCACTGAGGATGAGGTCTTAGACCGGAACCATGCCGAGCCGCATCAGTCCTTGCAACAGGTCCTGAGGCAGCTGGTCTACTCCCATGGTCTGGTGGACATGTGGAGAAGGTCTCACACAGGCTGCAGACAGTTTACGTGGTCCCACGTTAGAGAAGATAGGGTGTCTTTAGCTCGTTTAGATCGCTTTTACTGTTTTAAACATAATTTTAATGTGTTTAAATCATCTAATATTGTGCCTGTGGGTTTTACTGATCATGCTTTGGTTTTATGTGCTGTTTTTATTAACAACATTTTACCAAGAAGCGCCTACTGGCATTTTAGTTCTGTTTTAGCATCTGATGTGGGTTTTAAAGATGCTCTTAGTTACTTTTGGGCTGGTTTTAGGCAGAGAAAGGGCCTAAAACAGTGGTGGGACTACAGAAAGACACAGATCAGAATGTTGTCTCAGCAGCACACTCTCAATGTTACTCGTCACATCACCGGATCTATCAGGGATCTGGACGTCGAACGTTTGAATGAGTCCAAAGGAAACGGAGGATCTGTTGGAATCCAAAGACCAAAAAAATGGTTTTAATGGTTTTAGTGCTTTTAGTCAAGGACTGCCCAGGGTCTCTAAGGAGACCAACCACTGAATTGAGCGTCCGTTGACGGTACAAGACGGTGCATGCGTTGACGGTGCATGCGGCCCTGCATTGACTGCAGGGCCGCATGCAGGCCCCAGGCATCGGGCATCGACGGACTCTCGGTGGAGTTTTGCAAGGCTTTCTGGGACATCCTCGCTCAAGATGTCCTAGAAGTCTTCAACGAGACTTCAACAAGTCCTACAGGAGAGCCGTCATCACCCCCTTCTGCCGAAGAAAGGGAACCTGCAAGACATAAGGAACTGGCGCCCTGTGTCCCTCCTCTGCACAGACTACAAGATACTCTCCAAGGCCTTGGCCATCCGGCTGAGGGAGGCAATGGAGCAGGTCATCCATCAGGACCAGACGTACTGTGTACCTGGCAGGTCAATGGTAGACAATGTCTGCCTCATTAGGGATGTTTTGGAGGTCTCCAGTTCATCGAGGATGAGTGCTGGTCTACTTTCTTTAGATCAAGAAAAGGCTTTTGACCATGTTGAACACAACTCTCCCTGGAACCCTTCCTCCACAAACTACGCTCTTGTGTTCAAGGTCTGTTTTTACCGTGTTTTAACAGTAATGTGGTTTTATCTGCCTATGCTGATGATGTGGCTATTTTTATTAAAGACCAAGCAGACATTAATGTAGTTTTAAATGTCACCGATAAGTTCTGTGATATGTCATCTGCGAGGGTGAATTGGGGGAAGAGCAAAGCCCTGGTCATCAGCGAGGGGCTTCAGGGCCTCCCAGTTCTCCCTCAAGGTCTGACCTGGAGGAGGGATGGCCTTAAATATCTCGGAGTGTACCGGGGAAATGAATGCATGGTAGAAAAGAACTGGGAGAATGTTGTTGAAAAGGTTGAAGAAAGATTAAAGAAATGGAGATGGGTGCACTCCGAGATGTCATTCAGAGGAAGGGTTTTAGTCATCAACAACCTCGTAGCCTCACTGCTGTGGCACCGTTTGGCCTGTTTAGAGCCACCACCAGGCCTGCTGTCCCAGATCCAGGCTAAACTGGTTACCGTAACTTCTTCTGGGGCGGCTACCACTGGGTGCCACAGTCAGTCCTGTTTTTATCCAGAGACCAAGGGGTTCAGGGCCTCATCCACCTGGCCAGTAGAACAGCCACCTTCAGGCTACGGTTTGTGCAGGGGTACCTGACAGGACCTCCTGACTTAGTGTGGAGGGATGTGGCCAGCTGCTTACTCAGATGTGTGAGCAACTTGGTACTGGATGCTGCTCTGTTTTTAACTGATTTCAAAAGTTTAAATTTAAGGGTTTGCCAGCTTTTTATCGGAGTGTTTTTAAATCCTGTGCTCTTTTTAAATGGAAGAAGATCCAGGAGTCCAGCTCTCTGCACTGGCTGTTAAAGGAGCCCCTAGTTCAAGGTGGCAGACTGGATGTCTGCAGCAGCGCCATGCCCGGGCTGATGGGGGCGCTGTGTGGCTCCAGGACTGTCACACTAAAGCAGCTGGTGGAGGCAGCTGGTCCGGCACTGGCTGACGCCCGGACCCTGAGCACTGTACTGGGGCTACGTTCACTACGGGTGGTGGAGAGGACCCTGGAACTGTGGAGGAGGAGGCTCTCTGTGAGAGAGAGAAGTCTTCTCCTGCGGTACGGCAGAGAGAGAGCTGAGCCGGACCCCACGGACATCTTCCCTGACTTCCAGCTGAGCCCTAGATGCGAGGAGTTCAGCGGGCCTCTCCTGAAAGCCGTCTGCAAGAACAAACTGGGCCTTCATGGAACTGACAATAAGACTGTTTATGTGAACATTGTGAAGACAATTAACGGACAGGGGCTACTCAACAGAGCGGCCTCTGTGTGGACAGACAGGCAGGGGGAACAGAATCCACAATGGAGAGTCCTACATAAACCCCCTATCAAAAAGAGGACCGGGGACCTCCAGTGGAGGATCCTACAAGGAGCTGTCGCACTGAACATCTACCTCTCTAGATTGAACCCTGCTGTGTCGGACCAGTGCCCGTTCTGCTCAGGGTGAGAGACTGTGTTTCACGCGTACAGTGAGTGTGAGCGACTCACTGTACTTTTTAATGTTTTAGAAGGTGTTTTTAACAAAACGTTTTCTGTCAGAGGTTTTGTCTATGGAGCAGGGTACAAAAAAGCTGCTCATAACCAGTTGGCAGCTGCTCAATTTTATTTGTGGAGAAGCCAAGATGGCAATCTACATCTCCAGGAAAAACAAAATTGAAAAAAAAGGAGATTGTGAAGCCACCTCAGTGTGGCGTAGTAACATCCGGTGTAGGCTGAGGTTGGAGTTTGTTTTTTTATAAAATGATGAATGACCTCAGCCGATTTTGTGAAATATGGTGTTACAATGATGTACTCTGTACTGTAAAAGAAGACAATATGCAATTTGCACAAACCCTTATGGGATAGTTGTATCGCTGTTTTATAGTATTGATTTATTTATTTATTGTTGATTTCGTGTTCTGAACAGGGCGCTCGTGCCCCTGTGTAAACTGTAAATAAAGTATTTTTGTAAAATCTCAAATCTCTCTCACTCGCTATAAACACAGTTTCTCACTGCACATCTCTATCTCTCTCACCTCTTAGACACAAACAAGCTCTCTCTCTGCCTCTCTCCCTCCCTCTCTCTCTCTCTCTCTCTCTCTCTCACACACACACACACTCACACACAAACGTAGCATGGCTGGCCAGATGGGACTCTTCCACATGACCAAGCCGATCAATCAACACTGAAGGGCCCAGGTGCTACTACGCACCATTTCACAGTCTGTCACACACACACAAACATGCACACACACACACACACACAAGTTGTACACACACATAGTGGCACAGATATACAGAGATAGAAAGATAAAGGACACACACACACAGAGGTTAGAATACACACCAACACACACACACAGACAGTGCAACATGAATGACCCCAGTCTGGTCCCCAGAGGACTCATCTGGATGGATGACAGAAGATGGAGAAGACAGACAGATGAATTGAAGAGAAAAACAGATAGATAGATAGATAGATAGATAGATAGATAGATAGATAGATAGATAGATAGATAGATAGATAGATAGATAGATAGATAGATAGATAGATAGATAGATAGATAGATAGATAGATAGATAGATAGATAGATAGATAGATAGATAGATAGATAGATAGAACTTAACCACAGGTGTAAATATTAACAGCTACATCACTACTTCCTTTATTAGCCTTTCAATAACACATAATTACATTTGACAGTTTTTCGTGCAACTAAAAAAAACCTTCCTGGGATAATGTCCCACTGCGATTGGGGCCCCTGAAGTGCTCCCTGATGCTTCCAGATTCCAGTGTTTTACATTTCCGCCCTCTCGTCTTGACAAGGGCCATTATTACAACGTCAGATCTAATTACACATGACATTTACATAAGATACACAGCCCCTTCAAAACAATAATATCGTGACTTCTCTGCAGTCTTTGACATTGTGCTGCTGTGTTAATACACCGAAGTCGGAGCAGCAACAATCAGAGCTGGACAACCTTTCCAAATCTGACAAAAGAGACAGAAACACCGCAGCTGGAGCATCATAGCAATACTGAACTGAAGAAGCCTTCTGGATATAAGGCGAAACGTCTTCAAGAGAAGAAACCCAGTCCAGTTGACAGAGAAAACTACCTTGGATCATAGCAATAGATTATTCTGGCATTCTATTAATTTATTGATACTAATTTATCAGGTCTTTATCACCAGACCTGATAAATCTGTTAGAAAGAAAATTAATCTAAACCAATGGAACAAAAGATTTCCACCCACAAAATATTCATGGGCAGCAGGTAAGAAGAAAAACTACCGGTAGATTACAAAACTATTATTATTATTATGCTATGAGGACTGGTTGGAATTCTGCTCCAATAACATCCCCAAGCGTTATCATTGGGCCACCACTTGTCTTCAGGGTGCAGTTCCTTTCCATCTAATTCTAAAACCTTTTGTCTTCTGTGCATTTAAGACACCGATAAACTGCAAAACCCCTAAACAATCACCTCCCTTCCACACAAACTACTGGGTCAAAGGCTGGTTTAAGGGCTTTTTCATAATCATGTATCATTATCTCTATTGTTGTGTTTGTTTTTCTTTTTACAAGCTGTAAAGTGAGTTCAGAAAAAACCTTAAGCATATGTTTCGGCCATTTTGAAAGCTGTATTATTTATATCACAGTGTTTCCTCTTTACACTTCTGTGTTTAAACATTCTGGGCACAAAAGAGCCAGAGCTAGCGGGGAGAGACAGGAGGATGACCTTGGCAAAACACCCAGCTGAGGTAAGGGGCTCCTGGGGTGGGGAAGGAGACAGGAGGGCCTGGCCTCCATGGAGAGGAGACGAGGCCATACAGAGATGGAGAGAGGAAACAGGGGGGGCACAGAGGACAAGAAAAGGAGAAAAGGACACTGTGTGGGTGGCAGAGAAATGTGATGAAGAAGAGGATCACCAGAAAACAAAGATGATATGAGCGGGCGTTAAAAGGAAAAGCTGAGGAAGGGCAGAGGAGGAGGCTGAGAGAAGAGAAGCAGGATATAGAGGAAGGAAGAGAGAGAGCGAGACAGGGAGAGACTGTATGTGTGAAAAGTGTCCAGATGTGACCTCCTCAGAGGGGGTCCAGCCTCACGGCCCAACACTCATTAATAAGGTCACACAGAGGTGAGACAGACGGCTGACTCACAACATTTCAATGGAAACAACCAGAGAAGAAGGAGCAGGATCATCAGGTTTGTACCAGTGTTCCGCTGTCCCTCCACGTCCAGCCTGTCCTGCTGCTAGCACAGCAGCAGCCATTTTACTGGCGCAGCTACATAAACTTACTGCTCTCAAATTAACTGCTCTCATCAGTAAGCTGTGCTTCAGAGGAGCCACCTTCTGTGCTTTTAAACCAATAACTCCTTTAAACGGCAGCAAAATCCCTGAATGTAAAGACGATGATGTCCTCACAGGGAGGTTAGACCTTGCAGGTGTCTGGCTGCAGAGGACAAAAACCAGAACAAAGAACTGAGACACAGAGTCTACCTGACACATATTTGCACGTGTGTGTGTGTGTGTGTGTGTGTGTGTGTGTGTGTGTGTGTGTGTGTGTGTGTGTGTGTGTGTGCACGTGCTACGTCTTATCAGTCTGATGTTTACTCAAGTGTTCAGAGAGGTGAAAGGTCAGGATTGACAGCTGAGCCCTGATTGCAGGTGTATCTGCAGCTCCACTCACACATGCACCCGAACCCACAATTCAACTTCATATTTGTTCCTCTCATCAATCAAATTGAATGCCAAAGCTCAAACAGTTGTCACGACAACAGCAGTTAGCTTTCAGATTACAAGGTAGCGTAATGTCAATAGCTTGAAAAAAACAAAAAAAACGGCACATTTCTGCAAAATTATCCAAATTTATCTATGGAAGAAAGTTCTGCAGATGCACACGATGACGACAGAACAGGAGGACAACAGGAAGTGAGCTGTTGTTTCAAAATAAAGGTCCTAATAGTGGAACTGTGAAAATGAAACCTTGGGATTAAACGAATAAAACCTTGAATTTAGATGAGCTATTTACCTGTTTGTGGATGACAAAATTAACACTTATAAAGTAGGTCGGAAATTTGACATTATGGTTATTTAAAATACTTGGATTTTCACTTAGATTATATCTCATGTCTGTGTGAAACAGAACCAAATGCTCAAACCACATAACTTCATCTTCACTATCAAGATGACGGTTACAGAGATGACGAGGCGGCGGTGTGGTGCACCTGCTCGTAGCTCTACCACATATACATGCACGCACACATATAGTCACATGTTTGTATTGGCACAAATAGAAGGTGAAAATCACAAAACACCAATAATATATAGCATGAAGCACCCACGATTCAAAAGTCTGCTCATTATATACTCAGTCCAGCACATACACACACACACACACACACACACACACACACACACACACAACCACACACACACACACACAACCACACACACACACGTGCACGCGGGAGGGGTAGATTAATCTAGTGGGGTCACTGAGATGACACTAATCCCTTCACTGATTATCTAGAGCATAACATCACTCTAATCTGATGGGGGTGGTGGGAAGTTAAGAAAGACAGACAAGGTCTGAGAGAGAGAGAGGAGAGAGAGAGGGGGGGAGAGGAGAGAGAGTGAGGAGACAGGGGCGAGAGAAAAAGAGGAGAGAGGGAGAGAGAGGGAGAGAGAGAGCTCATGCTCAACATGTTGGAATCATGGAAGCCTGAACTGTTATTCCTGCCAGTTCAGTTTTAAAACCTTGCCATTAAACCATCTAAATGTGTTTGACTGAACTACGTCCTGCAGCTTCTGCAAGAAAAACAAAGAAATATGGGAGTGAAGAGCCGTCAGGGCGCGCTGGATTCTCCATTCATCCATTATCTTCCTCTTATCCAGGATCAGATCACAGTGGCAGCAGACTAAGCGCAGTATTCCAGCAACATTTTCCAGCTCCTCCTGGGGATCTGGGCAATATAGACTATAATCCCTGCAGTGAGTTTACAGCGGGTGTTATTTAGACGTGCCTGCTGATGCCTTTATAAGGGAACGACCACCACTGCACTTCCTGAATTTAATCAACACAAACATTCATTTTTGGTTCAGGTTTTTCATCGACACCCGTTTCAACAGCACTCGTGGTGAAATAAAAAGTCAAATTTTGACAATAATGGAGAACTCTAAGGGAGGAAGCAGCTTCAGAATAACTGTTCCACAGGACTGCTCCCTGATGACGACACGACATCTGTCGGCAGACGTCAGATCTGCCGCCCTTTAGATGAGCTGTACTCTTTGACCCAGTAGCATCCACCGTAGCAACCACAGGCTGAACGCTGCTAAACACATGTGAATGTGTGGTGGGTTCGCCAAAGTGTCACATTGGGCTCTACACATCTGTGCAGAGAGGATCGATGACAACGCAACACACTCCCATCAGGACGTGCAACAAAAAGATTAAAAAAAGAAGACAATCACATTTCCACAACTGTCGCTGAGAAGGATGATTTCACTAATGTTGTAACTGTGTTTGTGTGTGTGTGTGTGTGTGTGTGTGTGTGGGTGTGTGTTCCATATCCCCACCTGTCTCGCTCTCTTAGCGTTATCATTATCAGAGTAAATTGCAACCCCATACACCAGATGAAGAATACAATATTTCCATTTCTGACTCTGCATCGTCCCCTCGCTATCTGTCTGTGCTGCGACATCCCATAATCACAACACTGTCACAACACATCACACACACAATGGATCATCCTCCCAAAGATTCCCAAAGTCTGAAGTTTCCCTTATTTCCATGATGGCAAACTCCCGTCAACCGACACCAGAGCCAGGATCCCATCAACTATTACAACCATTCTTCTTTTTTCTTTTTCATTTTTGTTTGGTTCTCAGCTGATTAAAGTAACAAATGGTTTCTTGCAGAGAGAATCTAATTGTACAGGCAGATTTGATTTCAACAGATGTGTTTACAAGAATAAAGTTTTT
>NC_042290.1:718479-750979 GCF_901000725.2 Takifugu rubripes
ACAATTAGGATTTTTTTTAAATAAACAAACTTATAATACTTCTTGCAGCAGAAACTGGAGTTGTTCCGTGTTAAAGGAATAACTAGAAGCTATTGAAAACACATCCAGGTCACGGTTCAGAATAAAGCACACACCTCCACTGTAACTGCTTTCACTGATGTTTGACAGAAACCTCAACGTTTATCTGTTGACACACATACAGGCCGTTTCCATGGTTACCAAACCACAGTCCCTGTTTTTTTTAGGTGTCCACCACAGCAGATTGACATGATTTCAGCTAAATAATTAGCTGAGATTATGGTAGAAATCCTGAGAAGTGGCTCTGACTTCCTTCGTCCTGACCCTGCTGCCACCTCTCATTCTAGTTCTGTTGCAGGAAATAAAACCCTCATGACTGAAAGCTAATGGTTTTGCACTGATTTGAATATTCCTCCACATCAGGAACACACTCCAGTCTTAATTAAGCCGGTAGGCGAGAACCTTTGCTGGAAGAACTTCGTTAAGTGCTCGTCAGAAATGTGCGTTTTCCTGTTACGCTGCCTGATACACACATTTAGAATGATGGAAGCATCAACACTAAATTAAAGAGGGTCCTGACAGGCACACACACACAGTCAAACAAAAACCCGCCCCTGATAGCCAGAAATGAGGACAGTGGTCGTTCTGTGTGACAATCGACGTGTATGTATGGCTGCACGTGCGTGCATGTGTGCATCCACCTGTGTGAGCTCTATGGTCCCACTGTTTTCATCTGGTCCCTGACAAAAGTCTCTAAATAACTGTGGACCTGTTCAGTCCCCCAGTGCGCACACACACATGCACACACACACACACACACACACACACACACACACCACCAAATGAAAGCACGAGTTAAGAATCAGATTATGTCTCTGTATCTTTGCCTTTAAAGCAGCTTAAACTGTCTCGCACCCACAATTTTGTTGTGCCTGTGTGTGTGTGTGTGTGTGTGTGTGTGTGTGTGTGTGCGTGTGTGTGAATGAGGACAGGAAGTGATGCAACGATCAGGAAGTCACCCGTGCCCTGTTTTCCTGCCTACTGTATCTCTTTTCCCTTTACTCTTCTCTTGACTTTGAACCTCATTCTTCCTCTTATTTCTCTACTTCCTCCACTTTGTCCTTCATATTCCGCCCATCTGAGGGACAACACAGTCCTGCTCTGACTCTGTCGTGGATCCATGCCGAATAGCTCCTGGTTGTCCACTGCTACGTCCACCTGGTTGCCGCGGTCATGGTCAACAAGGGGGTCTTGGGCTCTTGGGTTGAAAACTATTTGAGCCACGACTTAAATCAGGCATCTCATCTCCAGGACAGGACAGTCCTGTGGACAGACAGGCACAACCTTTCCATGAATGACGTCCGTCTGATGACACTTACACCAGTTGTATTTCTGCATCGGTGCACCACATCTCTGCTGGTAATCATCGTTGTTGTGGCTCGTTAGAGATTCAAAGGTGACGTTTGACCTTTCTGTTTGTCTTGTATATATATTTATGTTTACTGTTTACTGAATTTGTCCCCACATTTGATTGAAAAGTCAACTCCCTAGATGTGGATGTATACCTGTCGCATAACAACATTATTATTAATTATTATTGTTGTTGTTGTTAAAACAACAACAACGACGACGACGACAACAACAATAATAATAATAATAATAATAGATGTGGATTAGGAACGTCCATGAGGCAAAGTGTGTCCGTCTCATGCAGTCACAAAATGATTACACACACCCCTACACGCACGCACGCACGCACGCACACACACACACACTCACACACACACACACAGAGGCCAGTGTTTCCTGTCATTAGGCAGCAGAACTGTTCTATAATTAGAACATCTGGATCTGAGTAAGTATCACTATCAGTACTGACACACACACAAACACACACACACACACATACACACTCCATTCACTTTTCACATAGCAGCCCAAACACTAACCCACTGACACTAACATGCAGAGCACATGTAGGCAAACGATACACCAACATGCAGCCAACAGATGACACATAAATACCTCCCCAAACTGCAGTTTCCATTACTAGTTATTTTCACTGTGTTGTTCAGGAAAAAAACAAATTAAAGCGCAAACAAACAACAGCTTGGAGAGCTAATGGCACCCTAAATGAAGGGATTGAAAAGGGAGAGGGGGGAGAAAACGCAAGAAAAAAACCCAGCAAGTTCAAACATGGTTTTCTGGAATCAGCGGTGTTGTGTTATTATTATTTTTCTTTTCTAGCCAAGCTCAAAGGCACTTCCAAAAAGAGAGATTAATATTGATAATAAGAAGGCCGTTCCCTTTTTTGTTTTATTTTGCTTTCCATCTCTGTGGTGGAGGGAGAATAAGCGGTGCATGTGATTCCTTTGACAGACCCCCTCATCTCTCCTCACAGGCCCATGTGAAGTTGAGCCAACTGTGGCTTAGATCTGCACACACCATCACAGCCAGAGGAACAAAAGGAAACTCAGAAAGGGGAAAAAGTCCTGTGTGCAGAGAGGGCTGCGAGTTAAAACGCAGCAGTTATTCAAAGTTTCAGAAAGACTAAGTGACAACAATTGAGATGAAGGCAGAGAGCCAGAGGCCTGCAGGAAACTAGCTGCAGGCACAATCATTATTAGGAGGGGAAAAAAGGGAGAGAGGTTCACTGAGGTGATTCACGATTTCATAGAGACATGACTGCACACTAATGTCAGGAGGATTTCATGTTGCAGCCAACATTAAAGCATACAAGGCTGATCAGCGTATATGCTTGAACTGCATCACATCGGGAAATCAGCTCTTCTTTGCCTTCACTGTAAATTCTCCTCATTGTCTGAAGTCAGAAGTATAAATTGCCACACTTTTGTGAATGCCAGGTGTGTTTAAGAGTCACAGATTAAGACGTCAGAAACACAATCTGTCGGGGGACAATAGCATTAGCTCTGTGCTAGAGGCGGTGTTGGCGTGGGGGGCAAACCTGGATTTTCTCTGTTTGAAAGGATTTTGGCAAGTTTATTTTCTTAATGTTTCCCCTGACTGTCCTGCCAAGAGTCCCAGTGCCAGTGCAGTGCTTGTTGTTTACACCCGAATAAGAGGTGTAGTGGTGAAACTCACCTCTGTTTACGATGCTAACCTCTGCTAGCAAGTCAATGGACTTTCCCATTAAATTGTCATCGACCTAACAAGTGTTATTCTCAATGTAAATGATCGGCTCTCGTAATGCTTTTCCACAATTGCTGTGTTGGAACCAGACCACCAGGTTTGCCGCATGTCGCGACGCCGACGCCGCAAAGCCGCATTTAAACCAAGCGGTGCTCTTTAATTCAATATGCCACCGCGTTTTGAAATGCTAAACTCTAATCAGGCCTGTGTGCCCTCCAAAGGGTGTCAACCTGCATCAGTTATGTAAGGACTATGACATCAAACCAGTACAGAGGGTGTGTGCGTGAGTGAGTGCACGTGTGTGTGATTGGTTCAGCTAGCAGTGCAAACATGTTGTCACAGGAAACGACTATCTGATCACAGATCGAGCTCCACATCACTGCTTAGCATCCCAATAGGGATGATGCTACTGATCCTCATTTGGACCCCTCCCCAGAGTGCAACAGTGCACATGCAAACCAGGTTTCTACCAAATCAAACCCAACGGCAGACAGGAAATAACTGAACATGCTGGGACATTAATGAACGTGTTGGTCTACAGACTGTGTGTATTGGTGCAGTTTGCTCAATACAACATGCCCCCCCCCCCCCCCCACCCCCACCCCAACACGGCCCCTCATTTGATAAACATCTCATCCCCATCACATCCTTCCCTGGTGACAGAAAGCTCACGTTGGAGGAACTTCAGCCTCCATTTGAACACATTTACATCCACAGACTCCTATAATTACAGCGGGAAAAGTAAAGGTTGTGTCTTGGAGAAACAAATGTGTTTACAAGTCTTTAACATCTGGATTCAATTAGACAAGATTCCTGTATTGGAGGCTTTTTAGAGGCGTTTAAGGAATTTGAAAAATGTGCATTAAGTGTCTCAGGATAATGGAATATAAGTGGAGCTTAAGAGCAATTACAAACACAACAATCATAAAAGGGAACTGGTGAATCCCTAATGATGCTGTAAAATCAGGAATGCATGTAAAGCTGTATCATTATGTGTCGCTGTGGCCTTCAATCTGGTCTGCAATGTAAACATCTCTCACAGGGAACAGGCAGCCTGAAGCTCCAGCAGAGATGAAGAGTGAAGACAGTGTGAAGGCTGAGAGGACAGGAGAGGCCCCCGCACACACACACACACACCACACACACACACACACACACACACACACAGGTGGGTATTCAGTGAAATGCCCTCAAACGGTCCACCACCCAACCCTCCTCCTCCTGGTCCGAGGGTGCATCGCTCCATGTGAGGAACCTCCCTGTAGGATCTGGTGTCGGGGTTCTTCTGAAGGAGGAGCTCCTGCAGGCAGTACGTTTGCTTTGGTTTGAAGATCACATTTCTCACCGTGACTCGGCTCCGCCTGGATCACATCTTTATCTGACTATATAACACCAAACACAGCCTTTCCTTCCTTTCTTCCCTCCCCTCCCTCCATCTCCTCCTCCCTCCATCGCTCCACTCTCACTTTCTTCTTCCCTTTTATCTCCTGGCTCTCTTCGCTCTTTCAGGGAGTCCCATTTTCAAGTGTAAACGCGACTGAGCGCCTGAGCCAGAGTGGTTCGACTCCCATCAGCTACTCCGGGCCTCTCACCCCCCCCAGCCGACACCGCCCAGGTTCACTCACTTCACAGGCCAAAACATGCACAGCTGGAAAAGGTGATGGCTCTTTATGGATCAGACCACAGAGTGGCTTCACCTGGCGCTTGAGAGGGCGAGCGTCACCTGAGGAGGTGAGTGGAGGTGTGTCTGCTGTGGGTTTATGAGCCACAATGATCTGGACCAGCACCAAACAATCCACAGCCAATAAATGATCCCTCTTCCAGTCACATGACTCTTCTCATGTCAGAAACAAAGGTTAGAGTCATCTTAATCGTCTGTGCAAAAACGGACGAGAGACACAGACTGAATCTTTGTGGTTTGGGAAGGAAGTAAAAATAGTGGCACACAGATGCACCACAGGCACCTGTACAGGAAGCAGCCTCTGCATTAGTTACGAAGCAGTTATCTGCGGTGGCATTGAGGAAGTGAGAGCGGCGCTCAGGTGAATTCCATCAGCTCTGATAACTGATGACTGCTTAAAATGGTGTGTTGGGAGGCCGTTTACTCAGAAATCCGGAGAACCTGGGCGTAAAATGCTGGGTGTGACGCTAGCTAGCAACACTTTCAGTCCACTTTTTCAAACTCAAGACTTTTGTAAACTACAGTTCACAGAAAGCCCCCCCCACACACACACACCTTTCTGTTACCGGTGGCAACCGCTGACACTGACCCGAGGGACACAGCATTGTGCAATTTCCACCTGGATGGCAAAATGAGTCTTTTTATGGAAATGAACAGTGAGAAAGCGCTAGTAAAGCCCATTGTGCGCAGACCCAGGCGGTGCAACACGATGCACACAACACACTCATCATTAGAAACAGGCGCGTGTGTGTGAACACACACTGCAGACTTCCCATCAGACTTTCTGCTTCATTGCTTGAATTGATCCAAATCGGAACAAAAGCAAATGTGATCAAAAGCTTCACCAAAGTCGGACGTTCACGATTCAGCTGGATGCTGGAGATAAAACTTTCACCCCAAAAGTTCTGTAGGTGTAGGAGCACCAGTGTCATTGGGCAAAATGAATACACACTTAATTTCTCCATCTACCACTCTTAGTTAAACATCTTCATCTTCTGGATGGACGGAGATTTACTACTAATCTCCATTAGCTTCTAGTTTTGTCTCTAATTTTGGTCAATACTGGAGCTCAAATGGCATCAAACAGACCCAATGACCGAATTATACAAAAGAATTTACAAAGACGCTGAATGTTTTGTGCTGATCTTCACACCTTTTGATCTGTGTGTATCACCTGTGTGTGCGTAGTCCCTTTCACTCCCTCAGAGTCTTCCTAGGCCTTTGAATGGTTCCGCACAGTTTTAAGGCTTGAAACAGTTCAGACTCAGTAAAAATAAACCTGACCCACAACTCTGTCTCTCAGTCTCAGTCTCTCTCACTGCCGGGAGTTTGCTGGAGAGCGTGCTGAGATTTCTGTAAGTTTTTGCGTGTTTTTCCCCCGACTAACTTCCCCTTCTTGGCGGTGTGTCTGCACTATCATCGGAGTGGTTGTTGTCGGGGGGGTTAGTGCAGTTTTGGCGAGGTTTCATCGTGTTTTACGGCGGGGATGGCGTCCTCGGTGACGCCGTCTCTTTCAATCCAACACGGAGTGCGGGTTCAACCCGACCCGTCTGTGTCAGTGAAGGAGGTTCTCCTGGCCGTAGGAGACCAGGTGGGACACTCTAACCTGTCCTACACCTCCAGGATGAATAGAGGAGTGGTTGTGTTTGTTAAAGAGGAGCGACTGGGGGCTGAGTTGGTGGGGAGGGGGGTGACTCTGAATGCAGGTGTCCCCGCTCGCTGCGCCCTCCACTCGGGTCACTGTCTCAGGTGCTCCCCCGTTTATATTCCTAATGAGGCTCTGGAGCAGGAGCTGCAGCGGTTCGGAAAGATGGCGAGTGGTCTGAGGACCGTGGGTCTGGGCTGCAGGAGCGACAAACTGAAGCACGTGCTCTCGCTCAGGAGGCAGTGCTTCATGTTCCTCACCTGTCCGTCACTGACAATAGACGTGTCCTTCAGGGTGAGACATGGAGAGGGATACTACATGGTTTATGCTAGCTCTGGGTGCATGAGGTGCTTTGAGTGTGGGGATGTGGGACACAATGCTAATGAGGGCGCTCACATCGGCGCCATGTCAAGCCGAGCGGCGGTGGTGACGAGGTGGCGGCCGATGCAGGAGGAGGTCCTAGTGGACAGGTAGAGAAGCAAAGAGGAGCTGGTGAATGTTTAGCTGCATTTAGGGCAGGAAGAGAAGGAGCAGCAGAGGAGGTGCAGACAGGAGTGACGGGAGTGAATGTACAGACAGGAGCAGTAGAGGAGGTGCAGATGGGAGTGAATGTGCAGGCAGGAGCAGTAGAGGAGGTGCAGACAGGGGTGAATGTACAGACAGGAGCAGTAGAGGAGGTGCAGATGGGAGTGAATGTACACACAGGAGCAGTAGAGGAGGTGCAGACAGGAGTAACAGAGGAGGTGCAGATGGGAGTGAATGTACAGACAGGAGCAGCGGAGGAGGAGGAGCAGACAGGAGCTGAGGGGGTCAGTGATGACCAAGGTCAGGCTGCTGGGGAGCAGCTCACTGATCAGCCAGTAGAGATGCAGATGATGAGGGAGGGGAGGAGGTGATGGAGTCTGACTCTGACTCCGACTGTGTGTCTGTAGCGGACTCCCAGTCCCTTAGTGGGGACCTGTACACCCTGAAAGATGTTACAAGTTTCCTGGATGAAACCGTCGGCCAGTCTGTAAAGGTGGCTGATTATTTCCCAGACCCAGAGAAGTTTCTGAAAAGTGCACTGACGTTAAAGAAGGCTGTGGGAGTCGACCTCCTTGACGAAAGGAAACGGTACCGTCTGAAGAAAATATGATGGCGACAAGAAAGATAATGAGACAGAAAAGAAGAGAAAAGGTCAAAACACGCTGAGAGCTCCCAAATAGCTGACCAGGGTGTGATGAAGAGGCACGCTGTGGACTTCTACGGCGCCCTCTACAGGGCGGAGGACTGCACCAGGGAGGATGAGCTACTGCAGGAACCTCCTCGGCTGAGCCACAGGGACCGGCCTTCTCTGGATGCTAAAATCTCCTTGGAGGATTTCACTGCTGCGGTGGGACTGATGGCTTCTGGTCCACCTCCAGGACTGGATGGATTGACCACAGACTTTTATAAACATTTCTATAGAGTCACAGAGGTGGTTTCTTGGGTTGGGGGAGGGTTTTTCTTTCAGGCTGTCACCTCGGGGACAGCTAAGTTATCCATATGGAAGATCATGGATTTTTTATTTAATTCCTATGAACTGAAAGAACAAATTAGTCCATTTGAAGACATCTGGGGAATGAGAGACATCCTGTGTTTAGTGAGGGAAAATTGTTTGATTTTGAATTGTTGAAGGTCTCCAACGTCTCCCTCTGAAATGTGTAAATGTAAATAATACATGTGGTGGTGTTAAAAATCAAATCTCTGTCTCCCTGTCTCCATCTCTCTGTCACTGTCTCTCTGTCTCTCCTTCTATGTTTTCTTGTTAATCTTTTATCAACTGCATCAGAGGACAGTAATACCTTTCATGGCATCCACCTGACCTTATATTATATAATATTTACAGATAACACAGGTGTGAAACTTAATGGTGGAGTAGAGACCAGCTCTCTCTCTCCTTCTCTCTCACTCTCATTCCTCAACCCCTTCTGTACATTTATCACAACAGTCAGTGTAACAGCTCCTTATTTGTCTCTAATGAACATTAAACTGTTAGATAAAGTTATATTGTTTTTTTAATGACTAAAGCTGGAGTCAAATTTAGACCTGTCTCACTTTCTGATGATGTTGTTCCTCATTTTGTCTGCCAGAAATCCCTAAAGGACCCTGTGGACTAGCAGAAACCCCCTTCTTTTCTAAAAACAACATAGCACAAAGCTAAATTATGTTTTAGCAGCATCCCTTGTGAGGTGGTGCAGTTGTGTGAGTTCAGCCAGCTAGTAGTTAATCTGGTGAAATGGTCAAACAGCACACGACAACGAGATTGACTGTACTTGCTGGGACAATTGGAGCTGAAGAAACCCAGCAGCAGGTGCTACAAAAAGTCCCCCAAAATCTAAAAATACAATTAGTTAGAGCTGAAGTTTCAGGTTGTTGTTGAAATGAAAAACAAGGCGATCGAGAATGACTGTTTCCTGACACAAGCTGTTAAATCTGCCCTGATGGCAGGAAAAGGGAACCGTTCCCACAGCGAGAGGACACAGATCTGACTGAACACGAAGAATCAGCCTCAACCGAGTGAGAATGCGGCTTGTTAAGGAACCAGGTAAACATTTTCTGTGCTAATTTGCTCCAGTTTGTTTGCCATCAGGCCACATTTCTATTGTTGCCAACCAAACTCCACATCCCAGCACAGATGAGATTCATAAAGTGTGGCTGAAAAGCCAATTAATTCACACTTAACATGCTACACACGGGTGTGTGAGCTTTTCATCCTCCGAGAGCCTGCTGTTACTTCACTGAGCTGCTCTCACTATAAAAATATCCACATCCAGATAAGCTGCTGGTGCAATAATCCCAGGATGGCAGTTTACAGGTGAAACACCTACGTCTGGAAGACGTCCGTTCCCTCACGTTTGTTCCAGTAATCAGCAGAGTTCTGACGAAAGAAAAGCAGTCTAATTACCAGCATGGATGATGCTAATGCTAATTCAACTTGTGAAACAGTGCAGAGAAACAAATCCATGGAGCTGAAGTTTTGGTTCCACTTTTATTTTCATTCCTGAAATAAAAACTTAACTGATTGATCCCTGCAGCAACCGAGATGGACCAGAACTACCTTTTAAACTATACAGATAGTTCAAATGTCCAGATTCAGCCATGTGGGTGGATGCCAAACAGTGTTCTATGTACAAACAAGCTAACGCTGGAGTTAGCATTGCAGCTAAAGCAAAGCAAAGTTTCTTTGACATCAAACCAAAAAATATACATTTTACAACAGAACTAACTGCCAGGTGTCTGAACCGTAATCTGGTATTGTGTTCAAGGCCCAGTGAGGATGATGGGAAACCCTAACTGCAACCACTTAGCAAACAGGAAGTGTGTGTTACTTCACACACGGCGTAGTTTCTAACAGGGCATCTTTTGTTGTGGGGCATCTTTGATATTTCCCCAACACTTTGATGTCATTCATCGGTGATGTGATTCAGCCAGACGTGCTGCTTCACGATCCAGACTTTTTCACTTCCTGTGCAGTGGCAGCACAACGTGCACGCTAGGCTCATGGGGGGAGGAGCTTGGCTACAATAAGTGAAATGGCGAGGTCTATCACACAGCCGGGGAATGGTGAGTTAATCAAACACAGCCGTACACATGGGCTTGGACAACACACACCCACACACACACACAGTCTCACACACCCACAGTCTCTCTCTCTCACACACACACACACACACACACACACACACACACACACACACACACACACACACACACACTCCATCGAGGCCTGTTCTTAGTCAAGTGTCACGCTCTGGCCCTCTGACATCTGGTCGTGAAACTTCTGGAGTCCCCTGTGTGTGTGTGTGCGTGCGTGCATGCGTGTGTGTGTGTGAGAAGCATGAGTGCATGTGTGTCTAAAGTCAAAAGCCTCTGCATACTATAACTTAATTGATCTTAAGAAAACACCCACACCAACTTGCACACACATGCACACACACACATACACACACAAACACACACGGAGAGACAGCCACCAAAGTGAAGGCTTCCCTTTGAAAACCACATAATACAAGTCTGGGCACGCACAGCACAGCGCTCTGCTGCTCTCTTCAAACATATTAAAGCACGTACCTCTGTATAATAATGTGTGTATTCCTTTTCCAGTTCTTCAACACAACAACAACAGCAGTGGTCATCTGAAGAGGAAAGTGTGTTTGTATCCTTGTCAGGATAGCAACTACAACCCCGTCTGATGGTTTCACATAGCTGAAGCGGAGTGAAAGAACAAGTATGGCATAATTTACCTCAGACGTGAGCTCACTTCATCCTAAAATGCCTTTTTTTAGTCGCATCCTATAGTTTGCACTTGGTACGAGGTGAGGTCACGTCTGGAGGACATTCCTACTGTTTGCTAAGCTGTATCAACATTTGATGGCAGTAACCAGCCAGGACGAAGAATGTGAGAGCAGAAGAAGACTGCGAGTTCTTACAGGTCCAACAGTCTTCACATATTAAACCCAGCAGGTTCTGTGAGACGTCTGGTGACCTGCAGCTTCATCTGCTCATGGAGGACAAATGATCGCGTCAGCAGACGCAGCAGAAAACCTGTGGTTCATAGTTGTGATTTCTGCAAAGGGCTGTTTCTGCACAGCAAATTCAACATGAATGTGCTCGAACGTCTGTTTGTGTGTTTGTGCGTGAGAGAAAGAAAGAAGGAGAGGGGGAGGGAGGGAGAGAGAGAGAGATAGAGAAAGAGAAAGAGACTGTCACATTCTATAACTGCAACCATTATGTTAACAGAGAACAGAACCTGCTGGTTCACATTTCACATTATTACTATTAGGAGAACAGCAGTCTGGTCTGCACATGGCAGAGCAACACACACACACACACACACATGCGTGCGTGCGCAGAGAGAGAGCAAGAGAGTTACTACAAATGGTCATACTGAACTAAAACTGCCTTTCTGTAAGATCGTCTAAAAGTTCCTAAAAGTTCCATCCTAGCGGGATGGAAAGGAAATTCAGCATTTTATGGGATGCTGAACCCAACCTGAGGAAGCAAAGACCAACTTCTCAGTCGCTCAGGTCCTTCTGCTTCTGTTTTACTCTTATAATGTTCATAGGCACCACGGAAGTCGTCCACAAATGCAGCATGTTTAAATCCATGGCTGCAAACATGACGCTAAAGATTGACGATTGTTTTGACTCGGGGTGTACGTGCACGCTGATGCGCCTCCAGTAAAAACGGCTCCTAACTACGCCAACACTGACAGATGTTTTTCTGCTCCTCTCCCAACGCTGTTTAAAAATGTGGAAAACCCGACTCAAAGGCGGTCATAAGACTGTCAGTGCCAAGCAGGAGAAAGTCTCCAGAGCAAGAAGTCCGCAGCTCCAGACCATAAGATGTGGCTCATGTCTGATAAGAATCGTCATTAGGCCAGTATTGGTGCAGAATGGCAGCCTGTGTGTATCTTTTCACACTACACGTGCACACATATTTCAAACGTGCACGGCCACAAATTAAAAGGAGCTGAGTAAAACGTGGAGGGGAGCTGGGGGAGGTGTAGCGGGTCTGTGTGGTCCGTGTTTGGGACAGGGAACAGTCACTACTTGTTTTATTGCCTCATGATGAACACCTGCAAAGACTGGGGTGTGGGGGGGGGGGTGGGGGGGTGGTCAAGGGCAGACAAAAGGCTTACATCTGAGAGACAGGGCGGGAGCGGCCGAGGCAGGCTGGGAAAAACCCCTGCATGTGTGCGTCTCAGGTTGCATTCTTACAGACATGCTGCACATGTAGCGTATGTGCTACAACACACACACACACACACACACACACATCTAAACAGGAGTGTCGCTTTGTGACTGGCACAACTATGAAACTCGGCCGCAACAGTTCAGATGAGGAAAATCTCAGTTCAGTCTGACATACAAGTTGAGTTATTTAAGCAGCGTGGACACAGGAGTGATGTTGGTAACCTGACAGTGACTCGGGGTCTTTGCACACTGTCAGCTACACCAGTGTTTGGTGTCAGGGACGTGACCTGTTGTCCACACAGCCATGACCTCAGCCTCATCTCACGCCTTTAAAATGACTTCAAACACAGACTCTGAGCCAGACCTCATGGCCAAGCTCCTTTTGACCTCGAGGGCCACCTCTGTGGCCCCATCCAAACACCTGAGAGAGGCGGCTGAAACAACACTGAGGCCACTGCCGGTGCACACACACACAGAGGAAATAAACACAACACAAAGGCACTTTAGATGAAACTGCTGCAACATTATAATCTGCACTATTTCTGGTCAGCAGCTCATTACGGACGGGTGATGTTAGCAGGTGAGAGCAAAAATGGCTGAGATGAATATGTAAAAGAGGAGAAAATGTTGGAGAACAGCTGCATTATGTCTGGCCTTTGTGATGAAGGCCCAGCTCCGTTGCAGTTGGCCCATTTCCTGAATCGCCACCACCATATTCAACATGACTGGTCTACAGAAACTGGTTTCTTTCCTGCAACTGGAGGGCTATTATGACTCTAACATTTTCCGTGGCGGCGACTGCGGCTGCACACGTCACGGCACAGATGAATTTACGTCCACGTTTCAAAGTAAAAGCTGCTTTAAACATTGAAATGAACTTATCAGCATATAAATAATGATGGGGCCCAGCAGCTGCAGGACACTGAGGCTGGTGTGGATCTCTGCTCAGATCTGTTGACCAAACAGCCAATTTTATGCTGCCTCTCATGAATAAAACTTGATAACTGGCTCTTTTGCAGTGAAGTCAATGATTTTTGTCATCTGGTTTGGGGATAGTAAAAACCTACGCTCTGACATTCCTGCCTCCAGCTCGTCACAGCAACAGGGGCGCAGCTTCATTAAACCACTTATCGGATCATTGGTCCTTCGAATGGCTGCTGGGGCAGGACAACCAGACACCAGGTCAGAAAATGGGAGGAAGCCACAACAGTCCTCACCGTTGTTCCACAGCCTGCCCGCGGGTTCCAAACAGGAAGTGACAGTGATTTCACCCTGGAGTGACTGCACACATCCGACAAGCAGCCGAACTTACGCATGTATACTCAACTGCACGTTTCAAAAGGTTTTTCATTTTCCGTTATCATTTTTAGTCATTACCATTGACCCAGTGGACAGAACCGGTTCTGTGAGACCTAGCTTACCCTCTATCATCCTTCTGGAGCTTTACACGTCTTTTAAGGCCAGGCCTCAGAATCCTGCACCAGTGACACTTCAGTACCACAAGGATTCATTCTTGTTCTAGGTGAAGTCTGCCAGACTTTGCTGTACACATAGGCTGACGACACCTCCTTTAGTACGTGCAATAAGTTCTGAACCAGGAAACTGGGCCTGAATCCTTCTGTGGAAGCCAATGGAAGCCTTCAAACCATCCCAGTGCAAGTTCATTTAGGGGTGAAACAATTCCTCAAGGATGAGAGCTTTAAATACATGGAAAGTTGTCCAGGTGGAAACGTCTGACCAAACTCTCCATAAGGGCAGGTTGGAAACAGGCAGCACAAGAGAGCAGCCAGAAAACATCCTTCAGAGAGCCCAGCAACTATCTACACCAGGGGTGGGCAAATCCAGTCCTAGAGGGCCGGACTCAAGCCAGACTTTCTGTCCTACAGGTAAACACTTTTACCTTGGTGAAAGCATTTCCTGCCTCGTAGGACTCAAAGCCCGGCTTGAATTCAACCCTTGAGGAATGGATTTGACCTCCTCTGACAGACAAGTCCAATCCACGGCGGCTGAAATCCAGCCAGGTTTTGCATAATACCAGGGAGAAACCGACAAAGGTAAATGGAACCCCAAGTGAAAGTGTTTACCTGTAGGACAGAAAGTCTGGCTTAAATCCGGCCCTCGAGGACTGGATTTTCCCACCTCTGATCTACACGCTACAAGCAGGGAGGGTCATGGAAAAGGCCTCACTCACCTGGAAGAGCTCTCCACCAACACATCTTGGTCTACTTGGCTGTTGTTCGTGAACACGGTCAATTAAAATAAGCATATTCAGCATTTTAGGACGCTTTTCTTCTTCACGCTACTCAAATTTGGCAGTTTGTGGTTGGGTGGCTGTTAGCCCAACACGGGGACAAACTTGTGAATCAAAGCACACTCCAATCGTCAATGATGTCAGACCTGAGGGACAAAGCTGGATGTGACATCCGTCAGGGGTCACGTCGCTGAGGAGACACATGAAAGTGAGGCAAGCTTTCATGTTCAGAAGATAGACATCCCAGTCTTCAAAATGAAGGGTGTAATTAAGATAAATGTTAAGAAATGTTCAGAAATGTTAAGAAATATGGGGCCTTTAGTGTCAATATACATATACGTTGTCCAACAGTCTCAACTGTTTAGCTAAACGAGCCATACTATTTCTGGATAAATGTTATGTTTGGAGTCATGTTGGCATGGCAACCTGTGCCGACGCCAAACTATTCCATTAGAAGATCATTCTCAAGTAGAAAAATAATATTAAGATTCACTCTTTTTTCTTCTGAATACACTTTTCACCATTTACGCCACCTCTTAATGTACGTGTACGTTTGATGTCACAGGACCAAAGGTCAAGATATCCGGATGTTTGTTACAAATAAAACATTAACTCAAAATGTGGACGACTGAAGCAGGATGAGTTGGAATGATTGTTGGGACAAAGAAGAGGCGAATTTTAAAAAAGGATTCAGAAAATTGACTGAAGGAGAAAGTCAGTGAGAAGGAGAGAAATGTTTGGAGTAAGACGCTCTTGCTATTCAGAGTCCTGACAGCATGGAATGTGAGAGCGAAGATCAATGTGGTATCACACACACACACACACACACACACACACACACACACACACACACACACACATTCTCACACTGCCAGATGTTCTTTAGCCAATGAGCAAGCAGCAGTCTGGTCTCCTTAGGTCAACCCAGTGTGTCTCACACACACACACAAACACACACACACACACACACACACACACACACACACACAAACACACACACACACACCCAGAGTGAAGATCTGACCTGTCTTCCTCTCATCAGCTGTTAGAACATTCACTGTGTGTGTTTGCCAGAAGTCACTGTTTTATCAATGAAGACATGATGCTGTGCAGCTCACGCCCTGCCGGAGAGTAATGGCATATTTCAAATAAAATGTCTCCTGTCACTCTACTAAAGACCTTCAACATGCAGAAGACAACATAAGAAAGAGCCAGTGTGAAGCTGCCAGCTGCAGCTTCCCCACATTTAAAACTCTGCAGTGTTGACTTGTAAAGGGCTTCATCGCCAGTAGCGAAAGCTAAAAATGGCTGAGTCAACTTGTTCATGTTCGGGTCATAGTAAAGACCAGTGGTGGGCCGTCAGGGCCTGCAAGGCCGTCTCTGCTGGCCTAAAAATATCTGAATCACAGGCTGATGTTAATTATATTTTGTCCATGAATACGTATTAAATAATTCCAAATGGTCTGTCCGCTTCCCCTGGTTGCGCTGTTTCCAGATGTGTATTTTCATATTTAAGCATTTAACCAATCACATTTCAGCCACTATTTGTTGCCAGGGTCAAAGAAATCTGCCTGGAGGCCTTCACAATCAGTTCTGCGGGCCCTGTAGCATAAAATAAATGTCGATCAAACTGTTGCTTCAACCAATCAGATTTTGAGTTGGCGACACCAAGGCCCTCTAGCAGGCGTATGGAAACGTCAGCGTATTCACACGCTTTGATTGGATAGTCAGAGAGTGTACTAGCCAGAGCTAGCAAACTGCATCTGTAGCGAGCTGCACAAGCAAAGATATTGTCGTGTTGATTTAATAGCTGTTTTGTCAACCCACAATGGCTAAAGTAGGAGAAGAAATGGATTTGGTTGCAGATTTACTGTCAAAGCCATTTTCAAGACGGACTTTTCTACAAGGCTGCTGAACGCACCGCGGGCACTCCGAGCACACGAAGAGGTCCAGTGCAAGATCCTCGCGCGTACTACCGCCAACTCCACAGCAGGATTCTGGACAATATTATTTGCCAGACACAGACCAGATTCCAAGACCACGAAAAACTGATCTTTGTCACCCTCCTCGACCCCCAGAAGTTTCGGGAATACCAGAAAAATTTCTTAGCACAGAGCCACGGAACACTTTTCGATCTGCCTCGGCTAAGAACAGAACTGACTGTAATGTATGCCATGGATGATTTTGCAGGAAAATCTCCCACTGATCTCCTTGACTTCCTTCAGCAGAAAAATCTGAATGAGAGCATGAGGCAGCTATATACATTTGTGTGTTTGGCGGTGACCATCCCCGTGTCGACTGCTTCTGTTGAACGGACATTCTCAGCCCTAAAGCGAATTAAAACTTATGCCAGAAATACGACAGGGCAGGCTCGACTTTCAGCATTAGCTTCGATGGCGATAGAAAAGGACTTCTTGATGGAACTGAAACGCAGGGATAATCTGCACAGCAGAGTAATTGAAATCTTCTTGAGGAAAGAAAGGAGGATGGATTTTGTGTACAAATAATCAGGATTTTTGGTGAGTAAAATGTTGCTATATTCCTAAATAATATTGCAATTTTATCAGGTTATTTTGATGCTTTTTTATGTGTGTCGCAGCTGTACCTGCAGTAGAAGTTTTATAGCCATAAAATAGTTATTGAGGGTTGGATTGATTCAGACGGAGCACTACTGAAGGCCTAGGTGTGAAATGCACGGCCCACCACTGGTAAAGACACACGGCGTCAGGACTCACTGGGACTCAAAGGAGTTCAGCAGGGTGCAGCATCGCTCCAGCTCCAACCAGCTCTTCTCCAGAACATCACTGTGCTTCCTGACCACTAACAAGCTGGAGAAACACGCCAGTCCACCGTCAATAATCGCTCATAAGGTGTTTTTGCTCATCTTCTGGGATGAATGAACCCAGAAACAACGATACCACATTCAACCTGCACTTTTCCTTCAATCAATTTAGACTTTTATTACAAACACACGGAGAGCAGAAACACACACTTACTCTGTCTGGCCCATCACAGGACCAGATGGCACTAGGGGTGTTCCAGACAATTTACAATGTGTGTGTGAGGAAAAAAGGGGGTGGAGAATGTATCACCAACACACACACACACACACACACACACACAGGGACTTGGCAGTGCTGGCACCAAAGTGGCAGCGCTGCCAAAGCTTGAGAATAAAACAAAAGCTGGGATGAACCATCCCGCTGCTTCCTTCCAAGATCCCACCCCCAACTCTGAAGCTGATGGTTTAACCCGCTGATCTCTGAGGGGAAGGGTTAGTGTGTCTCTGGCAAGGCCACTTCCATCGTGCCTGTATATTAAATAACCAAAACATCTCTGTCCTGGCACAACAAGCACTTGATATTAGTTACTGCAGATGAGGAGGGACGGAGGAAAGTGGGGGGGGGGGGGGGGGGGGGGGGGGGGACAACGGTGCAAAGTAACCTAAAGATGCTTCCTAGTCTTACGTGACAATAGCCTTAAAATTATCCTTGAATAACACATAATAAATAATGTTGTTATGAGTTATTTCATTTAAAACTTCTGGAAACCTTGAGGCCATCTGTCTGTGCTGACCTTATAGAGCACTACAGTTCATTTTATCACCCAAGCATGTGAGTTTTTATTCCTGATCACATATTGTGTGGTGTAGTTACATCATGGAGATGTATGTTTGTAAAAGAGGACCAGAGCTGATGCAAAAGAACAGAAGATAAAGCTTAAACACTTTCTAATTCCATGATTTCAGCATTTCGTTGTAAAGATCCTATTCTAAGTTTCTCTGACCTCAAACAGTATGCAGTAATCCTACATATCGCTGCATGTATGGGTGGAACTAAACAGTATTTTCATGGAATATGGACTAAAAAAGAACCCGTGCTTGTGTACAGGAAGTAAGTCAGTCTGAAAAAAGTAGCACGAGGAATAAATGTCCATAAACATGTTCTATATCTTTGCCATAAGTTCTAATGGCAACATTGAAAAGAGGCGCGCGCACACACTCACGGGCACGGTGCTGCCTCCCAGAATAACTTGGCTGTCTAATTGAAGTGGTGTTTGTTATAGAGAAGTGTTGATCGCAGCACTAATTGCCAGGCAGGCTGGTTGATGTTCCCCGTCTCTTTATTTCTTAAGGACTGGCTAATTAGGCACACTGACTGCATTTGTGCCACCGCTGCCGCCGGTACGAGGGTACAGGTGTGCGAGCAAATGCCGTAGCACAACGACGCCTGGCTGACGTCACAGACCCACTGCAGAGAGGGAAAAGAGCTTGTTAAACCTGTGCCGATCTTGCCGGGCGCGCCAAGGTTTCACCAAAAGACGAAGAGCTGCAGCCATGTTCACGGCGGGGGGGCGGCGCAGGTAATCATTCTGCTTCAGCTGATTGGAGAGGGCAACGAGCAGATTGTGTGCAGTCAGAGAGATATGTGAATATAGATAATAACCCCAAATGCAGCTGTGATTTGCCCTAAATTCCAACATCAACATGTTTATGATGGAAGTACTACTTGTGTGTTTAGATAATGTGTGGCAATGTAGCATGTTTGCTTAAATTGGCTAAAAACCCATTCATCTATTCATATGCATGTTTTTTAATCAAACCAGTGGAATCAACAATTCCGCCAGCTCTGAACTGGTAAACTTCATGTTTATAAGGGTGGTTACAACCTGTTAAAGTGTTTTGGTTTTTTTTTAATAAAGAACTTCTGATAGAAAACTAAATATTGGACTCTAATTTCAAAATCTGCTTCTGGCGATGACACGCAGAGATGACCCGAACCCTCGGAAGCCCTGACAACAGGACCAACGAGAGAAACTCGCTCAACAATGTTGACGAATAAACAACAGCTATAGGCTATAATAGATTTAAGACATAATACGGGCAATCATCAAAACTGTCAGTATAAATGTATCAATCAATCAATCAATCAATCTTTATTTATTTAGCGTCTGTTACAATCAAAATTGTCTCTAGGTGCTCATGTACGTTTCTAATAATGTTTCAGTAACAGTTAGGGTATTCCACATCTGCTGAAAATGCAAATAAAACACTTAAAATGGGTAAATTCACGTGAACCAGTGGACAATCAGCCATGAGGATGGATCACGTGGCTGGATCACACAGGAGGGGAGCGCACCTCCTCTCACAGGCACACACAGTCATGCTGACCGGCGGTACTTTACTGAAGGTTTCTACGGCGCTCAAAAGAAGGAACTAAAACCTGAGACCTCAACTCAACAGGCCCATTAATCCTCTGAAACCGTCTGTTTTCTGCGGCACCTTTTATCCCCACTGACGGGGGTCTCACATCAAGTCAAAGCACTTCAACTACTTAATTAAACTGGTGTCAAGAATACAAAAGTCAAACAAAATGTAATTTTAATACAAACGCGGCCCCTCAGGACGTTTTCCTATGTTTATCTTCAGGGAAAACATATGGAGCTCAGACTCTGCATCGAAGCGAGCGGCACGTCAATCTCCTGAGCTTTGAGGGAAAAGAGACGAAAAATTCACGGCGTGTTCTCACATACGCTAACCTTGAAATCACTGCTATTATTGGCCTAGTCATTATTAGCAGTAGAAAAGCAAATGGGGCTAATAATATCTGTCATTATGGCTAAAAACACCTATTAATCCCTAATCCGCGCCACAATTAAGACCATGGCTGGGTGTATTTGTGAGGCATTCGGCATCTCTGAGCTGGAGAAACAAGACAATTTACCAGCCTCACAGACAGAGGAGGTGGGAGGGCGAGGTATTAAGCAACTGGCAACGTCTCTCCATCTCTATTTTGAAAGCGATCAGCCGAGCCGTGTTTGAGTGGCAGGCGTAACAGAGGCAGATTTGACTGGATAGAGACAAGAGGGTGGCGGCGGGGGTGTCGCTTGCTGCGTTCAAGCGCGTTATCTGTCTCGGTACAAATGTGTGGAGTCAAATGGGAGCGGGGATGTTATTAAAAGCAAGCCCCTTTCCTAAGCGGTGAACTGTGACTTAATAAGTTCTGCCAATTAAGGGAACAAAAATCACGAGGCCATCGGGGCTCTATCTGCCCCGGCCCAAATTTCCCCGCTAATGCGTGAAGCTGGCTGGCAGAGGCAGCCGTGCGGCTGCGCCTTTCTGTCAGAACAGCAGCCACAACGAGGTGGAAGATTGGGCAAAAATAATATTAAACAGGATGAAGGTGATTGAATTTCTGATTGTCTTCTGTTGACATCTGAAGACATTCAACCAAAGTGCTCTGGAAATTATGTAGGTTGACGAGACTGCACGTACAAATTTAAATGTATTCCTTTATATAATGTTGCATTCATATTTATGTGTCTTTAAAGAAAAAAAATGCAATTTTTTTCAACCCCACCAAGGCCTTAAACTCAACACGGCAACATGCTCATCCCTGACGCTAGCGGGACCCAAACGGTGATGACTCGAACATTAAAATGTCTTTGTGACCAGAAACAACCAGCAGTTGTGGGCACAGGAACTATAATAAAAGCAATAATGCAATCATTTCCTATATTCTCTGACTCCATTCTATCCTTTTTTTTCTATATTATTAGCGCTCAGATTCCTGCTCCTTTTAAACAATGATGCCTGTCCAAATCAACAACTGTTTTACTGTCTTAAAATTTCAAATCGTTACATGAAACATTACTGAGTGTTTTCCAATATTCTTCATTTTAATCATGCTTTTCTATTAGACTAAATTACTCTCAAACTGCCTGAATGTCTGACTCTCATGCCACATGTGTAAAATGTCATACATCCTCTGTCAACCATATTTCAGATTTCCAGGTGTTCAAACTCATTTCCACACATCAGAAATGGCTCAGGTCATTCAGAGGCAGCTCCATAGTTAACGACAATCGAAAAGCATCTTATTGGTCACATTACTGCACGTCATGAGCTGTTTGGGTTCTTAATAGCTCGGTGTCATGGCTAAGCTGGGATTCTAATCACGTCATGGCAAAAAAGTTCCACTTCACAAAGGCTCTGGGTTCGCACACCAGCAAAGGTCAAAGTTCAAATCAGGGCACCGCTCATTATTGTTAGACTTGTGATGTTAGCAAGCACTGCTCCTCAGTTCCATCCACTCTTCTGTCTCATCTTTCTATCCCTTTATTCTCTTTGTTTCTCTCCCTTAACTCCCTTTGCCAACTCTGTGTTCCATTTCGGGGAAACGTTTTGCCCTCCTGCCCACCTACACACCTGCTTTTGCTCCCACATCCCAAATCGCACACATGCATTCATAATCTCTTTAAATCGGACACACTTTTTCACGCTCGGCAGTCCTGAACACACACACACGCTCACACAGACGTTAACACCTCAGTCTCCTTCCAGTGCCACTGACAGGAAGACAAACAGCAGATCTGATGAGGTTACAACAGCATCAAAAAGAGGAAAAAACAGTTAAATCCAGCCAAGACCTGAAATAGACGTGTGCGATCACAGCGGTACTGACAGGCAGAGTGAAGCCGCTTGCTGAATCCAGGAGGAGATTAGAAACACACACAGAGTTTGAAGTGTGCTTTATCTTTCCAGGGATGATCCCAGAATAAACAACAACAATGGCAAAATCTCCCAATAATTAAAACGCCTAATCCACTTCCTGGTTGGCGATGACCGTGGGCTGAGCGTGTCAGCCATACAGGAAATGTGTTGTGTTTATGTTTAGATCCCTTTTTTAGGTGACTTTATTGCCAAAAACGAGACATTTTTTTCATTGAATGGAGTCAAAAAGGCAAAATCTATTCAGAGCATTGTGAAGTCTGTCATTTCAGAATTCTGACATGTGTGTGGGACGTTTGTCACTCTTTATCCTCAAAAGCATCAGGGAGGAAAAAACAAAATATAAAAACCTGATTTTATTCCGCCTCCTTCATTTAGTGACAAGTTTGCCACATCCCCACGGTATCTCACTCCCAGACTCCTGCCCTAATCTGATGGGTAAAATTTAGCTCTTTTAATTTGTTTTATTCAAGTATATGCAATATATGATTTAGGTCTTCTCTTGCTGTACAGCAATATACTGTAGTAGAAGAAGCATCTATCTATAAAGTAGGAGTAAAAATATATATAAAAAATATATAAAAACCTTGACTGACATTAAAAATGAGAATACATTTCTGTTGGTCTCCCAAAACTGTACGAGTTGATGCACTTTCCGTCAACTGTGGGTAATAATGGGGTCAGTGGTGGCTACCATTTATTTAGACCAGTCAAACCACTTATGAGAGATGTTACAGCTCATGTGTAAGCAGCATTTATCTTAACCTTTAGTAACATGATGAACATATTTTTTTGCACTTCACCAAAATTCTGCCGCGTTAGCAAGGTGTAGGTGCTGTTTTTGAAACCACACCATCCCCTAAATGTGTAACATCAAACCTCTTAGGAGGCAACAGGCAGATTCAATGCAGATGTTTGTGAAGGGAGGTCAAATGAATAAAGTAGCGCAAAGACCCGCGGCTCGCTCCAAATAAGTTACGTCTGTGATATCTGAACATGCCACAGGAATCCAGATGTTCACAGCCTAAAACTGCTGCGCAGAGTCACGACAGAGTGAAGCTAAATCTGCAAAATGGTTGATATAAAAGTACAAAGCGCTGTGATAGCATAGCGACATTAGGATTTCCGAGCTGTGGCACTTCTTGGGACGACGCCCTCTTGTTCTTGCTGAAACGACGTGGCCCCTTTGTGATTGCTGCCATTACTGGGGATTAATGGCTGTTTTTAAGCATAATGAGAGCGCTCATCTTCGCTGATCGACTGGCACAAAGTGAGGGAGGGATGAGAGGAAGAGGTGAGGAGACGTTCGGGAACATCAGTGGTGCACAGGGAAACATGCACTCTTATGTCCAATAACCCAAAGAACAGAACCAGTGTGGACTCGCCCTGCCTTTTGTAACCACTTCTCTCATGGTTGTGTAGGTCTACAGAGTTCTAATTAGCTGCATTCACACACAGCGCTGGGCTCATCAAAATGCCGAGGCCACAGCAGGGGTGAGCAAAGTGTGTGTGTGTGTGTGTGTGTGAAGCAGTGTGTGACTTGTGTACAAGCGACGGGCGCATGAGCGGCACCAGTGTGTGTTCTGCTACCAAAGGCGTAATGAAACCAACAACCTCTAAATGAAGACACGCTGAAAACAGCAAAATCACAGTCTGATACAAATTTGACAAAAACGGGGTCCTTTCTCCATCAAACTGGAACATTTGTCATCCTTCCCCACACAGAAAGACACCAACAATACCAACAAAGCTGCAGAGAACAAACAACAACAGCACAATGGCGCAGTAAACAAAGAAGATGTCTCAGCATCTCTGTGTTCCAGCCAACAACAAAAAAAAAGGCTTCCGGGAACCTTTAAGGGGCAAATAACACGAGCAGGAGCAACAAAAAGCGGCCCAGCTGTTCTCTATCCCAGGGTATGGTTATAAAAAGCATGTTTCCTCCTAAAGTCTGTTCAAGGATGCATAATTCTGCTCCATGATACAAGCATGTTGTAGAATAATACACTTCATCCTCCTCTTTTGCATTTCAGTCCACCGTTTGACAGAAGGCTGATGTAGTTTGGAGGTTGCAGGTGATAGTTGCCATCATCCATGTCAACGACCACGTGTGACGTCACCTCACAACGTGTAATACCTGGAGAATTTAATGCGTTGTGTGTCATTCCCTGTAAGAACTCCTTTTAGTCCCTTCATTCTCCTCTGGTGTCTCAAATTGACAGTATTTATTGTATATTTACACATGCGCTCACATTTTTATGATTAAACAGGAGCTGCTCACTGGGTTTAGTGTGATTGATGTGTTATGAATGGGCACGAAACCCAAATGTTGCTAAATGAAACGTGACTTTGATTTTCATATCAAACAAACACAGTCTCAGAGTGTACATGTCACAAAACTGTCTGAACATACCAAAAACCACTTCAGCACTGGCATTGGGGTAGAAACCAGGCGGGTCTGAGAGCCCAAAACACCCACCGAGTTAAACTGGTGGGATCTGATACTGGGGCAACAAGCAACTGCAGGAATAGATGGCATAACCTGGTCATAACCTGGTGCATAACCTGGTTTGTTGGAGACCGTGGCCTTGGAATTCCAGTTTTCACTTGGTAACAACTTCCAGAACCGATCGTCCTCTGGAAGATTTGGACACAATTCTTTGCAACAGTTGCTGCAGCTAAGGAGCCTCCGCGTGGATGCTGGAGGTCACCACAATGACCTTTCCCATTATGCTGCGGATACGCAAGGGAAGAGCTCATCAGCCCCCGATGGAGGCTGGACCAGAAGAGAGGTGGAGACTCAGGCAGACCTGTCAGACCTCTTTCAGGAGCTCTTCAGCAGGACATGAGAGGGTCACCATGGGCCCAGTCAGCCTTGATTTACTGCATATAGTTATGTATTTATAGCCTGTGTTGCTCTGAAAGCTTTATTTAAAATGTGAACATGCTGACATTGTGATCACCTGCAGTGTGTGTGCATGCACGCATTCATGTGCACGTGATCTCTGAGGTCTGGATAGTCTGGATTTGCAGCTGACTGAAGTCTTCTTCTTGGCTTTAGGTTTTGCATTCCAGAGCACAAGGGTATGAATGAATGAATGAATGAATGAATGAATGAATGAATGAATGAATGAATGAATGAATGAATGAATGAGCGAGTGATCCTTCCATCGAGCTTCGAAATGACAGATTAAAAAAAGCTTCTTTCAGACTAAGTAACCTTGTTAAACATGTGAAACGGCTGTAAGGCAGAAGCTCAGCAACACATAACTTGTTCCCACAGTGTGAGTTCAAGTTATTTCCTGACTGCACGAAACACAGAGTCCACATCTAAACAGAGGAATAAATAAATCCCTGACTGACTGGATCAGTTTTGAGGAACAGATTACGTGATGGCTGCTGTTACCGACTACACAGTCTGACATTTAAAAGTCAAGTCCCATCACTCATGGACCTAAACCGGCTGTTCCACACAAAATACACTACTGTGGACGGCGCAAACCAGAGCAAACTGATCTCCACAACTCTCTCTCTCTCACACACACACACACACACACACACACACACCCGTGCGCGCTTGCATACACACGCACAAGAGGCAGGAAAGAATGAGAGCAGCAAATGACAAAAACAGGAAGTCTCCTTCAGGAATGAACTTGAGCAGCTGAAAAACAAACCGGTCGCCCCCAAAAATAAAGAAACATGAACAATCACAACATTGCAAATTGTTATTATTCCGATTCGACGTCTACGTGCAGAAAAAAAATGTGTGAAACTGCTGCTGAACACAGACCCACACAAACGCTGTTTCTCCTATTTTAGAAGGCATTCGCGAAGAACTCCAGTGGCCATCTGTTTGAGGAAATTACTCATTTACCCCCCAAAATAAAAGCATATCTGTTTCCTTGTAAGCAGTTGTTGGAGATTTGCATCTTTGGCAGTGACAGATCCATATAATGAACTCCAACAACATGTGGTGTTTTAAATATAAGTCCTACAAAACAGCAAGCAGGTCATCAACAACACCCACCAGAGAAATTTTCCAAGTTCTCGACCAAAAAGCAAATCCTTAAAGCTTCTCACCATCTTTAAAATAAGAGTTAAACCGCATCAAACTCGGCAAATAAACAGCAGCCGCTTTTGCAGAAGCCACCAGTAAATAAAGCAGCAGGTGCAAAGCAGGAGAGGAAGAAGGTGACAGAAGGAAAGAGACGGAGATCAAGGAACAAATCAAAGAAGGAGAAGGCTGACATACTTGAGCCAGAGAAATGTCCGCTCCCCAGGGAGGTCGGCCCATTCTTTCCACTGCTAACAGGAGGGGAAAACATCTACAAGACAAACAGAGAGCACATTAGTTCTGAGAGCTGTGACACCGCAGAGAGTAAGACACATTTCTGCAGCATCACTGCTGCTACATATGCAAGGCTTCCGTCCAAAACGCCGGCCTCAGCAGAAGAACACCCATCTTTGACTTTTGTCTGTGGCTTATCAGAGAAACGTTTGGCGTTCTCACTTCTTTTCGAGAGCAGTTGTTTTGGAAGGAACCTCTGCGTGTCACCGGCTGTGGGTATGGATCCATTACGTAACGCTCAGAGTGAGAGGGTCTTCAGAGGAGGACGAGAAGCCAAGTTAAAACATGTAGAAGATGCATTCCACAACAGTGACACGGCTACGTCGCGTCTCAGTCGAAGATCAAAATAGAGCCAGAGTTGGGCCTAAAGGCCTCAGGTCCCTCTGCTCGTGACAATGCTCCTCACCTCTCTGCAATTCCAGTCTTTGGTCTGTCTGTAGAGCGTGATTGTGGATCCGTACCCCTGCCAAAGTGATCACATGGAGCCGCGGCTCGGAGCTGAACGCAAGACAGAGTTTAGGAAGCGCAGATCCGACTCCTCTCGCAGCCCGGAGCCGACGCACACGGGCCCAACAGAATCACCTCCTCGCGCTCAAAGCCGCCAAATTGATGAGTCATTTTGGAATGAAACACTTGATATCTGACTTCAAAGTATAGGGGGAGAATCAGTGCGCACCATCCGCTCTGCGCGTGTGCAGAAATGTTTGCGAGGAAGGACTAAGCTCTGTTTTGGGTGAGTCTCCTCAAAGCTAGAGACAGTTGGGCCACACAGGTGACCTCTGTGTGGAGGATGCTGCCGCGTGAGCTGCCGAAAATCTCAGTGATCCTGTGTCGTCACCCTCGACTCAGCAAAGAGAAACTTCCCCTCATTTATAGTGACCGCTACACACCTAGACTAACACTCTGGCCCAACAACACACGTGATGCATCATTGCTCTTAATGCAGCCGTTCGGGCCTGTAGGTGCCAGATAATGAGCTTTAGCTGCTGCGCTCCTTCTGTGTTGAGACAAATCAACAGAAAACAAGCTGAACCATCAGGTTCTGATCATCAGAAGGCTTATCAATATCCCAGTGTGTGTGTGTGATTAGGGGGTGAGGATATGCACCCTGGCTGCTGCTTCCCTCCTTTAAATGAGCCGTGATGATTTTATTTAGTAAAGAATAGAAATGTTCCTTTTCAATAACATGTATGTAAACCAGCGAATTTTTGTGATTTTTGGGGGATTTAAAGTTAATTTTATGTGACACACACAGGCCTCCTTTACTGTATTTATCCAGTCTGGATAACTGGATTGAATCCTCATTCATGGTTTAGTGACCCTATTTGACACGTAAATATTGCAGGGTGAATATTCCTCTGTTATTTGTCTGTTTCAGAGCACAATAAGGCAGTAATGTTATTCTGGGGAGAAGGTGGGTCACACTCAGGAGTGTGCGGAGGCTTTAATAGCCCTCTCGTGCCTGTAACAGCACAGCACTGACTTTCAGCAGTGCGCAGACAGGGGTCACAAGGAATTATTTTTATTTCTGTCCCAAGTCTGTACATGTGCACATCACATTAACAGTTTGCACATTCCGGTGCAGGCAGACAAGTGGCCCTTGCCGCCTGCATCTCCTGCAGCATCGGCAGGATGGTCTGATATTTCCTGATGCGATGAAGCTTCTGCCGCCTCTCCGTGTCTCATCTTGGCGTTACGTGAACCCGGTTATTTCTCTCTCCTTTATTTTGGGGCTGTTCCTGCTTTTTCCTCCCTCCTCTGCAGACTAAAGTTACTCCCCATGGAGGAGAGGCACAGGGAGAATGCGGCCAAGAGCGGGACGCAGTTTCCTGTCCATCAAGTTTACAACAAAGGCTGCTCATTCATTTCAGCAGAAAAGGGGGGAAATGCAAACAATTTAAATGATCACTGAGCTTTTAACAGTGTGCAGAAAATTTGAACTGCTGA
Source organism: Takifugu rubripes (assembly GCF_901000725.2). NCBI lineage: Eukaryota > Metazoa > Chordata > Actinopteri > Tetraodontiformes > Tetraodontidae > Takifugu > Takifugu rubripes. The sequence continues at coordinate 746,750 of NC_042290.1, forward strand.
CCATGTGACACAGGTGAAATGTTGATGTGTAGTGCGAGGAGCAGCCATAAACTCCCACAGACAAATAAAAGAAACAGATTTTCAACCCCAGCACGAGGAACAAAATGTAAAAAGACTTAAAATGAGATATACTACCATGGATGTTGGGAACATTTTCAAATCGCTGTTTCGCATCTATAAGACAACAAAATTACTAATGCAGCATCACAATAGTCTGCACACAGACACACACATCAACAAAAAATACAAAACCAACAATATGCTCTGACTTTTTTTTTTTTTTTTTTTTGCAAGTTACTCTACAAAAACACCCAAGTTCGGTGCACATAATTGAAAGAAGGCTAAAACATGTAGGTTTTGTGGGCTCCAGCCCATTAATGTAAACAGTGGTCGCTGTATGAAAGCCTTTATTTCTTCATGAAACTATTCACTACATTCATGTTAACAATGGGCGCAAAATGTGCATTTCTTACCGCACTGAAATCCAGCAAGTCGCTCAGTTCCTTGTCTGTTCCCAAAGCTGCCATCCGCTGTTGATGATGCATTTTTGCAAAATCGCATGGACCTAAAAACAAGGAAACAAACGGGGAGATAGACAGAAGAGGACAGATTGATAGATGGAGAGATGAAGGGAGGAAGATGAGAGACGAGAGAGGGAAGACCTCGGCTTTAGCTGCGCACCCTGCTCCGCTCCCGGACCTCTTTTTCCCTCCACAGCGAAATAAATCCAGAAACAGGCTTAAAGCTACGGTCCCAGATCTAGTTGCCTTTCATCCTCGGAGCTCGGGCTCAGTCCCGGTCCCTGCTCTGGCTGCAGGAAAGAAACCGCAAGTAGGGGGGGAACAGCCGACAGGAAATGAAGAGGACAGAAGTGTCTTTTAGCGTGTTCTTGGTGCGCTTTGCCCAGCTGGACAAGTCCGACCTCTCCGCGCCCAGACGCAGTTCAGGTCCGCGGCGGCTGACGCTCAGGCGAGATCAATAAATAACACGCTGTGTCTCCGCAAGTCTCTCAAGGAAGAGGACACATCGCTTTTTGTGAGCTGCTCTGTGCGTGTGCGTGTGTGTGTTTGAGAAGGAGAGTCCGCTCTGGCTGAGCGCTGCCGCTCCTCGCCGGGTTGCGGGTTCCCTGCGCTCGTCAGCGGGTGCTGAAGCTTCCCCGAGTGTGCAGGACGGATCCCATGTGCGTGTGGCTCAGCCTCGGCGCAGAAAAGTGTGTTTGTGCGGCCACCCAGCTTACACACCCGTTTAACAGCGCACAGCCGAGCTGCTGCGGGAGCGAGCGAGCGTGCGCCGCATCGGAGAGCCGCATTTTAAAGGATGATTATAGTTTTCACTGGTTTGTTGGCAAGTTTTTTTTTTATTCTGATAGTTTGAGTGATCAGGAAAAAGCGACCCTCCCCCCACCGCTTGTGCTGTGACACTCAAAAATGCAAACTTTTATTTATTTTGCTTGAATATTTACGCGCATTCGGGTTGTATCCTCGTTTCACCGCCGCTTGCTCCAGTGGCTTGAATAAAAAACCACATCACAACAAGTGTACTGCTTGAACAGGTTCCGCCATGCAGGTCAGCACTTAAACCTCAAAAGCGCCAAAACCTCTCTGGAAATACTTTACAGTACTTTGATTTTTTTAAGCAGCCTACAGCCTGCGGGCATTAAACGAGCGGCCTAGTTCTGCAAATTACAGCCTGCATGTGCGGGTCCCTTTCACAGAGGTGAAGCCAGCAAAAACAAACAGGTGCTGCCACGACATAAAGGCCTATTTGTTGCCTGTGTGCTGCTGCCTGTTGGTCCTTAACCGTGTAACAGCTCATACAGAAACCACTACAGATCCATTTGTTGTTGAAATCGCAGAAGTGCAACTATGTTTATTCTGCTTTATGTTCCTCACCTGAGGTGAATTTAATCAGCTGCGAGTGTTGATGGGATAATCTTTCCAGAGATTCCTCCTGAACTGCAGAACACACCACGACTGACTTCAGTCACCTTTTCAAGGCACCAAACCACTGAGAAATTCAGCATACATGGCTGATTACCAATAAAGCAGAGCAGGAAGCTGACCTAAGGCCTCAAACCCCACGGGACCCTCTAAATAAACCCACTCTCACTGTGTGGCTATTGTTCTGTTAGGGAACGCTTTGGCGCTCATAATTTACTGCAATTAATGTGGGAAGTTAGATCATGGAGCGTTGTAGTAGTTGTGGAGCTAATGGTTGGTGATGTTACGAGTGAAGAGTTCTTGTTTTGTAGTTTTTGGCCTTTAAACTTGCATTAAATCAATCACAATTTACATTTTTATTTCAAAAATAAAGTTGCACTTCAGTAAAACTGTGAAAAAAAATCGAAAAAATGTTGACGAAGACACCTAAGCTCTGATGAGATAGGTCTAACCATGTCCCCATCAGGTGCCATATGAGTGTAATAACTCTCCAGACCAGAGGGGGGCAGCAGTCGCTCCACTACACACAAGGAAGTGAGCACGTTCAAAAGAGGAAAATCTGAAGAAAACGTCAGAAAATGAAAGATATAAAAATAGGTGTTATGATGGCTGTTAAATGCTGAGGCAGAGACCTGAACTGGGCCGAATCACGGCTCCAATCAGCTTAAACCCTTCATTGTCAAATTAATGATTGACTAAATAATGAGTGAGAAAGAAAAGTTGGGTAAAATAAAAAACAGGAAAGGTGACTGAAGGTAAAGAAAAGACTTGTTGGATTTCTTTATCACACCAGAGGGTGATGCAGCATCGGGTCCGCCTGTAAAAGTAATCTGTCAACTTTGGCTGCTTCTCTTGTCATTATCAACATCAGTTATGTAAGGTTGGAACATCACATCCTGGTCTAGTCGGCCCGTTTGAACCTTGAAAGCAGCAGGAACACACAGTCGTGTTCCAGTGCAGAACACTGAATGATCCGGGTCAAACTGGGTTCCAAACATCATCCCTGACATTCTTATATAACACAGAAAGCTCCGCAGACGTCATGAGGAAACAGAATTTTCTATACATTATCAGCAAATAAAAGGCAGTCATATAAAATCAAATGATGCCCTGTTGCCCTTATTTCATAGATGTATATTAATATACATTAAATAGCTCAAGATTTGGCTGGAAGACAGCTTTCAAAGGCTGAAAGAGCTGAACTGATGCACAAAGTCTTTGGCACAAACAGGTTGTGAAACTTAATTCAGAAAATATTTCTTTTAAATTCCTTTAAAATTTCACCCAGCTGTGATTAACTTTGTCCTTGTGTGCGTTTATTAAACAGACTAAAATGTCCAAGACGTGGTTCTGTCGTTCTTGTTATTGTTATTATCAGGTTTTTTAAATTTGTTTTATATTCTTTTCATCTGATACTGTCTCAACGTTGATCCCGTAACTTTGCGTCCTCTGGTGGTTACCGGCAGTATAGGTGGACCAAGCACTTAAAAAAGGAACCAAAAGAAAATAAAAGTCCTGAATATATCAAATGTAAATCAAGCAGGTCCTGATAAACATTTCTTTCATTCCTACCTTTACAGGCTGGGAATAAATTGCAGTCATGGTGCTTTGATTTTGCAATCAACCAACTGATTAAATAAAACTGTCAGTTTGCTTTATTTGGTCAAAGGTTCCTCTTCTTATCTCATCTTCTGATTCTCATCAGTAAAAAGGAAACTGCTAATGGCCGATAACGCGGACGAGTGAGTGCTGAGAAACCTACAACACTGACTTGGCTCAATCACTGCCGCCAGGGCCAGATGGCCACTCTTTACTGGTGAGCAAAGGGCCCGAGTCCAAACTCACATCCACAGATAGGGGGTGAAACATTTTTAATTTCATTTTTTTTAGTTAAAAAAAGCAATTGCACAAACAACCATGACAAAAGGCCGTTTGGTTCTTGTGGTTTTAAGTAAGCTCGCTGATTGGTTGCTGATGGGGCTGCATTGTCCTCCTGTGGTTTCCTGCTTTATGCAGATTTCTGTTCTGTTTCGGCCATTGTTGACTTCCATCGACCCACAACAAAGCTCAGCAGCTATTTTTGGGTGCGCGTGTTTGGTGCCAGCTTCATCGGTGATGACATCACACCTGAAGACTTCAACGTTTGAAGAATGGATTTTAGATGTGATGGGACTGCAGACATCAACGAGGAGCAGGAGACAGACGGGAGGTAAAAAAAATAAAATAAAGGACTTTAGCTTTAAAATGTGGCGATGATGGTGGTCAGAAGAACAGCACGACTGAGTCACTG
>NC_042290.1:755979-763479 GCF_901000725.2 Takifugu rubripes
ACAGCTCTGCAGAGCTTATCAAGCCTCAGCATTGGCAGCCAGGCTAGCAAGAACCAAATCCTTGTTGTGCTTTATTTGAATGGCCTACTGCAGTATTTGGCTTCAGCAGCCCTGACTGATGGGACAGCAGCACAGCACACTTGCACTGGAGTCATGGGTCCTATCCAGCTAGCTCTACAGCCTCCGGGACATCACTACCCGGTATCCAGGTTAGGGAGGATTGCTCTGGCATTTCCCTCCTTCCAAATTCTGCCTTCCAACGTAAGGTGCTCCCTCAGTCCTTCGCGGTGTGACCCTTGGATTCGGAGGTCTTTCATCCTCCACCCAATGACTCTGAGAGGTGCCTAGGTTACACTTAATCCCTCCAGTTCGATCCCTGAGGGCATACATCTCCTGTAAAAACAGGTCGTTTTTCTGATTTGGGGGAGCGTTGGCCAAGGCCTTCTTGGCCCAAGAACGAGCAGTAGTCACTCCTCCTGTAGGGAGCTTCCACTTGAGCACTTTTTAAGGGGGCATCTTTATAGGACATTTGCATGGCAGCCATTTTGGGCCTCTTCTGGGAACTTTGCAAGGTTCTACAGTTTTAGTGTTGGTTCATCAGTATTCTCTGCTGTCCTGCCAGCAGGCCAATGAGGTGTGTGGTCCCTGCCCTGCTGGGTCATGGCTTCAGGGTTGAAGTTCACTTGGTGGTTGTGTTGTTTATTTTGGGCCTTATTCTGTTCAAATAAGCAGACTTGGAAGCTGGGTATTCTTTTGCTTTGCACCATGTGGCCATTTGGCTCTTCTATCCCAAGTCTATATTTTTCATCAATAAAGGAATTTTAAGTTTGAACAGTTTTTCTGAGTGGTTTTGCCTCACTACACTTCCTGCCTGACCTTCAGCTGACCCCAGCGGTGGTATGTTGACCTGATATGAAATAGAACAGATAGTTACAGAAGGTAACTGTGGTTCTATGAAGGAAGATGAACATACCAGCTTATGTTGTCAGTTAAAATGCTATGTTGGCCTCAGTTGGAGAAAAGAGACTGATCACAAAGGTATATAAGTAGGTTCTGATTGTGCCCGAGGGCGGAGCTGTTCATTTTACAATTGTCTCGTGAAGCTACTCACTCTCAGAGTTAATAGAACCACGCTTACTTTCTGTAACCATCTGTTTTCTGCCTGGGAGGGTAGGCAACCCTATTGGATTGTGGCCCTCAGACCAGAAGAGATACCCTTGCTCTAGAATCTAGAGTGTAATTTAAGTGATAGCTTGTGTTTCAGTAGAAGTCTAATTATTGTATAAGTAAAAGTTAAAGTTAAATTGAAATGTAATCACTCAAATGTGCCAGCGAGCCAGCATACAAGAGGATGACCTTTCACCTCTGCAGACTCTTGAGGAGATTCTACAAAAGAGCTACAAAAGAGCAAGTGCTCCTAATCTCATTATGAGGATATAAGGATTTAATTGAAAATGCTAATAAAATGTTCTCACTTTTCCACAAAGATCAGATTAAATTCCAAAACAACCATAGCAGAAAACATTTGGTGTTTGTTGGTTTTTTCCACGACTCTTCAAAACGACTGTCTGGTTGCACAATTAACAGGTTAGGAAGTGTAAAACATAATTACAGCATGTCTTTGCTTTAGCAGCTGATATTTTTCTTATTATTTACATTTGTGTGAAGCAAAGAGAGAATGTACAGCAGTATGGAGAGAATGAGCCGAAAAAGAAGATAAAGGTGTGAAATTGAGAATTCCTCGCTTTCACAGCTTCTCTTCACCAAAAAAAAAAAACAATGTTCACATATGTTAAAATAATATTTTAAATCGTGTGCTGAATGATGACAAAGTGTTGAAGTTTTTTTTTAAAAGTTATTATATTTGCCCATCAACATTTCTGATTGTAATCATTCTGAAAAAAGAAAGGTGTGGGGTGTGACTCCCCATTTTCCTGAAACAAAGCGAATAGGTTGGCTCAAAAACAGCTTGATTGGATGATAAAAATTCTCCAGCTCTTGTTATTATTTCCTGCAGCGAGTCAGCAGGCTGCAGGACACCTTTGGAGGAACTTGGCAAAGCTGGTGAGGAAGGTGTGAAGACACAAGTCAGAAGAGTGAAATGGAAAGAGAGAGACCCTCAGTGGGTAAATTTTCACCTCTGATCAGGGAGGAGGGTGAGAAAAATGTAGGAGAAAGGAAAAAAGATGGGAAAGCTGGAAGGCGCACTCGAAATGACTAAAGACGCGGTAGAAATGCCAAGCTGTGATGTGAGCTGATAATTCCATCTCTGCTGGGGAATTCCTTTTTCCCCTGATTATTGTGTTGTGAAGTTGTTGGAGAATAATCATCGGCACCACTCAACACACTGGTAAACTGTTTATTAGAGCTATAGAAGCAGGCAACACCCTTTTCACTACAACAGGTTGCCGTATTCACACAAATTTCTGGCTGTGAATTATTTAAGTTTCTGTTCTTATCAAAGTTCTCTGGCACCTGGAACACCTCCTACATGACTGAAGAATCACTGGCAACAACTGGGCAACAAATGGGCTAATGATCCATACTAGCTGAAATGCTAATAGACTGGAAAAAGTAGTTCTGGTTTTACAGTGCACTGTGGCTGTGAGAGACACTGTCTCACAGGAACCAGCAGGTTTGCCTTCTCTGTGCCATAATAACCACAAAAGCCAGTATGTGTGACCTCTGCCCTACGGGAGCGGGAGGACTCATCTTCCCTGAAGATCAAAGGTCATCATCAACAGAGAAGGTTGCAGAAAATTCTAGAACATCAGTGAAGAACAAGCTCAAATGCTTTGAAACCCAGAACAATGGCTCCCGGACCATTTGTAAATATTTGGTGAAGGCTATTCAACTTTATCAAGGACATTGAAATTACACATATACATCTTTTAGGACCCTTTCAGCGGCTGGTTTGTCTCCACTCAGTCTGTCCCATCTCTCACCCTTCTCCATTTCCCTTTTCTCTGACGTCAGTGTCGGTGGTGGAACAGACCACAGTGAGTGCCTTCAGAGCCCTTTGATCCCACACAGCTCTATTAGAGCTCTCATATGGACTTCGCATCACAGGCAGACATACAGGCAGCTCTGTGCTGCTCTGCTCTCCACGACACTCATTTGATGAAACAGGATGTCAGGAGCCTAGTTTTGTACCTGTGCTCAGGTTACTCTTGGTTACACTCTAGTAAATGAGTGTGGAAGTTCTTCTACCTGTGTATTAATGATGATGATTCTCCTGCTTAATATGAGGTCACCTTTATGGCAGTTGCCAGCAGAGCTCCAGCAACCATTACGAGGAACTTTTGTAAGACAAGATTCAATTATTTCCTGTCTCTTTCTTGTCTGTACTTGGCTAATGTCCCCAGTGATAACAGGAGATGGATATTATTGTGGATGTTTGTGATTCCCCTGCTTATTTTGAGGACATTTATTTCTTTCATACTGTAGACCCAGTCTGATTTTGTTCCCTTGCTTTCCCATCCAGGGTGAGTGGTAACGTATTGTGTCACTTCCTGTCTTCTCAATCGTTCGCTGGTTGCACTGTGCACGGGGTGTTGTATTCACTTTACTTAATATTGAACACTTGGTGTGTTGTATTCACTTTACTTAAAATTTGAACACTTGGGACATTCTAGTCACCTGATAACAACAGTGAGAAACAACCCATATTAAACAAATACAGGGCTTCGCCAACTATTAGCATTAGCATGGCCTCACCGTCTGTTTCACCCGGTGTCTTTGTCTGTTCAGCGTGTGAAATGTTTAGTTACTCCTCTGCCTCCTTTAGTGAAGGGAATAGGTGCAGAAAGTGTAGTTTATTTAGCTACCAGCCCCCCCTGCTATGGAACCAGCTCCCTGTCCAGGTACGGGAGGCTGACTCCATCGCTACTTTTAAGATCAGACTTAAAACCTACCTCTTTGAAAAAGCTTATTGTTACTAATTCTGCAGTTCCAGTTACTATTATAGACAGACAAATTATCATACTTAGGGGGTCCTCTAATCATTAGGTCACATCTTAGCTATGCTGTTATAGGCCGAGGCTGCCGGGGTCCAGAAACATGATCACCTGACAGGCCTCTGTCACCCCACTGGGTCATGGTTTCCTCTCCTCTCCTCTCCTCTCCTTTCCTCTCCTTTCCTCCTCCTCATCAAGCAGACTAGTTATGCTGATTCTTGTGTAGTTTTTCTGCCCCCCCCCCCCATTCATTTACAGGTATCGCCGCCTTCGGAGCTGCATGATGACCTCCGCTGACCCGCTGTATAAATAGTGTATTTTTGTGTGTGTTTCTGTGCTCTCCTCTCCTCTCCTCTCCTCTCCTCTCCTCTCCTCTCCTCTCCTCTCCTCTCCTCTCCTCTCCTCTCCTCTCCTCTCCTCTCCTCTCCTCTCCTCTCCTCCCTCTCTACCCAGCCGGCCATCAGCAGGAGGGTCCCCCTACATGAGTCTGGTCCTGCTCAAGGTTTCTTCCTGTTAAAGGGGAGTTTTTCCTTGCCACTGTTGCTTGTCTGGGGTTAGGCCCTGGGATTCTGGAAAGCGCCTTGAAACTATTTTGATTGTAAAAGACGAAGATTGATTTGATGATTTGATTTGACTTTACTGTGTATGTACCATTTTAATGTCCTCAGGCCTTTTGCCAACTCAGGTGCTATCTTTCTTTCTTCCCTTATCGGTCCTTTTATGTTCACATTCCTGAGCGGTTTGTCTGATTCACGGTGATTCACTGTAATTACACATTAGTTCTTGTTTTCTATATGTAGTTTTCCTTGGATCCACACTTCATTCCTTCTCTACAAATTAAAAACAAGCATCTGAGAATCATTATCACTAGAATATATCACTACGCGTCTTCATTTCTCAATCAGACTTGACTAATTTTAACATCTGCAATGCATTCTGGGTAGTTTCTTTCAGACTGGTTTTGGTTTTGGAGTCCTCTGTAGAAAGGGAACATCTGGAGGTCTGGGTGACCAGTAACCCACCATTTCCAAATTAAAAAAAGCCAGAGGGGTTGGGGTGTGACAAAGCACCAGAATAGGAACACAAACACACAAATCTGTAATAATAAACCACATGAAATCACACAGACATGTGCATGAAGAACCCACAATGATGTACCCAAAGACAACACACCCTGATGCACACATGTTCAGTGAAAGCCCACACATGTGCATGAGGAACACACACCCACAGATCAGATAGACACTCTATATCACTCTGCTTCACAACATCACGGTTGGTTTCAGGGGACAAAGGACATTTTCTGTCCACTCTGAAAATCTTTCAGCATCTAAACACCTGACCTTTCACCTCTGGGTTACCACAAAACCAAAGGCCCTGAGGAGCTCAGGAGCAGGTGACTGCTGCGCTCTCCTCACCTCTGGCTCCACCTCTGGAACCTTCTCTCCAGCTGTGTCCACTTTCCTGGTTGTCGCTCCCGGTGCTACGTCGGCTAACAGCAGTCCCAACAGCAAAAGGTCTTTTTTTCTTCCTGTCTACTCTTGCTTCTCCTCTAATTTCCCTCCCCATTGTTTCTTACATTTGCTGAAGGCTTTATTTGTTATTTATTCACACAAATTCATCACCTGCTGTGAAGACAACGTTGATTTTTTTCTCTTCAAGCCCAATGTGTGTTGCTACTAAAGGTTCACCACTAGGTGCCACAAATTGCTGTGGACCAATATGTTTCATGATTGTGTTAAATAATAGCATATTCGGTTTAGTGGCGAATGCAAGGTGAGTTTTTTTGTTTAGATGTCAGTGCACAAGGCCGAGATCAAAAAGTGAACGTTTGACAAACTGAGCTGACTGAGGGTTGTGAGGGTGTTCGCTTCATCACACAGCTACAGAAAGAGCATGGATCTACTGAATGGTGACCAGATGGGGACAAAAATGTGTGTGTGTGTGTGTGTGCACGTGTGTGTGTGTGTGTGTGTGTGTGTGGGTGTGTGTGTGTGGGCAACAACTTGAACTAAGTATCTCTTTGAAGGAGTTAATGCTTTCAAAAGAATTCAAATGAGAAACAGAGACGACAGTGGTGCTGTACTGTATGCTGCTGCTCTGGAGGCTTTGCGTGTTTATTAGTGTGTTTGTGTGCGTGTGTGTGTGTGTGGGGGGGGGGGGGGCACGCTCGCCTGCCTGTGCGTGCTGTGTTCTTGTCCACTTGTGTGACTCAGTGGGGTTGATGTCAGGTGCAGTGCAGGTGGGCTGCAGAGAGACGGGATGAAAAGGTCTATAAAATAAACACACCTGATCTCATTGGCTCAAAGCAGAATGGATGATTACTTCCTTTAAATAGTAGGAAATTATTTTTGTTTGTTGTTCTGAACTGGCACCATTGGCTGCTTGTAGCACCCCCTAGAGGCTGCTTCTCCCTCATCGAAAGTCTATTCTCTGTCTTCCTCACTAACTGAAGCTCGTTGCACTCCGGCAGCATGCTCGAAGGCCAGAGGTTCTATTCTGTCCTCTGCAGTCTGCACGTCACTGAGTGGGCAACGTGTGGGCTGTCTGTGACCAGTGAAAGTACAAGGTAATGAAAGTGCTGTGAGTGGGGATGACAGGAGGGGCTGGGCTCAGTTCTTCCATTTTACAGTTCAACATTCCACCCAGGGACTGTTGATGTCATGAATGCACAGAACACAACCAAAGATTTGAAAAATCATAGAACACCATATTTAAGTTTTATACATCTTTGCGTGTGCAACAATTGTCGTGCTAACATAAATGTTGCGACAGTAAAGTCATCTGTAATACCATTGCAGGGGGCAACTCTATGTCATGTGGAAAAGTTTGTGTCCTCTTCTGTGTGTGTGTGTGAGTGTGTGTGTGTGTTCTACAAGTACAAACAGTGCCCCCTTTGGATGTATTTAGTTCTAGTTTCCTATTTTTCTCCCATTGTTTTTTCTTTTATCTTCTTCCTTCTCTCTCTCTCTCTCTCTCTCTAAATGATGGTTGGTCTGGGCTTTAGCCTTCACACCGGAGAACAAACTCAGACCTCTGAGTTTGCTTCAGGCACGTCTGAAAACTTTTCTAAACTCTCTTCTGAACCAACCAAGAAACCTATGGAGAAAAATATGGCTGAACCATGATGCCAATAACAGTTAATGAAAGACAGGGCAAGCAGAGATACCAAGAAGCAAATATGGTGAGAAGGTGCAGGAGCTCGTCGTCATTTGGTACTGTATCCTCCTCTCCTCTCCTCTCCTCTCCTCTCCTCTCCTCTCCTCTCCTCTCCTCTCCTGAGAAGGGTTCCCCCCACATGAACATGTTTCAGGCTCACGGTTCTTCCTGGAAGTTTCTCCTGCCACTGTCAATTATTTATTATTTATTTATTTATTATTTAGGTTAGATCACAACAACCTATAGACAAAGGCAAATTAATGTGTGGTTTGTTCTTGTTTATGTTTTGTATAAGAATAAGAAGTAATAAATATTACTGTCCGTACTGTCTTAAGTTTGGTTTGTCTTTGTCAAACATTAGTAATATCTCACCATTATCAGCGAA
>NC_042290.1:765979-770979 GCF_901000725.2 Takifugu rubripes
TGATAAAAACAGAAACAAGTAGATCAGTAAACTTGATATAAAATCCTTAAAACCAAAGCAATAAACAAGAAATAAAAGGTTTAAAACTGACAGTAAAATAATCAGGTCAATTTCATATGTGAAGAGGAGTGAGGAAGAGGATGAGCAGAGCACCTGAAGGTTCTACTCCCCACCATAGTGGGTAGAGGGAACAGAGAGGTGGACGGATGAGAAAATCTGAGGGAACAAAGAGGAGGATGGAGGAGGAAGAGTTGAGGGAACCCCTCCTGGGCTACCACCTTATCGTGGTGGAGGGGTTTTCGTGTCCCAATGATCCTAGGAGCTCTGTTGTCTGGGGCTTTATGCCCCTGGTAGGGCCACCCATGGCAAACAGGTCCTAGGTGAGGGATCAGACAAAGTGTAGCCCAAGACCCCCTAATGATGGAAAACAACATTGGTCCTACGTTTCCCTTGCCCGGATGCGGGTCACCAGGGCCCCATCCTGGAGCCAGGCCTTGGGGAGGGGCACGTTGGCGAGCGCCTGGTGGCCGGACCTCTGCCCATGGAGTCCGGCCGGGCATAGCCCAAAAAGGCAACATGGGACCCCCTTCCCGTGGGGGAGGTGATGCAAAAAGAACAAAAGAAGAAGAGGAGAGGTTGCTCCACTATCCTTTCTGCAGGAGGGGCCAAGGGGGTCGGGTGCATTGTGTGTTGGGTAGCGGCCGAAGGCAGGGACCTTGGCGGTCTGATGCCTGGTTGCATAAACTGACTCTAGGGACATGGAATGTCACCTCTCTGGTGGGAAAGGAGCCTGAGCTGGTGCGCGAGGTTGAGAAGTTCCGACTAGATATAGTTGGCCTCACCTCGACGCACGGCAAGGGCTCTGGAACCAGTCTTCTCGAGAGGGGTTGGACTCTCTACCACTCTGGAGTTGCCGATGGTGAGAGGCGACGGGCAGGGGTTGCAATTCTGGTTGCTCCCCACCTCAGTGCCTGTATATTGGAGTTTACCCCGGTGAATGAGAGGGTAGCCTCCCTTCGTTTTCGGGTGGGGGGACGGATCCTGACTGTTGTTTGTGCCTATGGCCCAAACAGCAGTTCAGCGTATCCATCCTTTTTGGAGTCCTTAGAGGGAGTGCTGGAGAGTGCTCCTTCTGGGGGTTCCCTCATCCTCCTGGGTGACTTTAATGATCACGTTGGCAATGACAGTGTGACCTTGAGAGGGGTGATTGGGAAGAACGGCCCCCCTGATCTGAACCCGAATGGTGTTTTGTTATTGGACGTCTGTGCTCGTCTTAGAATGTCCATAACACCTTGTTCAGGCATAAAGGCGTCCACATGTGCACTTGGCACCAGGATGCCTTAGGCCGCAGATCGATGATCGACTTTGTGGTCGTGTCATTGGATTTGCGGCCGCATGTTCTGGACACTGAAGAGAGGGGCGGAGCTGTCAACTGATCACCACCTGGTGGTGAGTTGGCTCCGATGGTGGGGGGATGCCAGACAGACCCGGCAGACCCAAACGTATTGTGAGGGTCTGCTGGGAACGCCTGGCAGAGTCTCCTGTCAGAAGGAGCTTCAACTCTCACCTCTGGGAGAGCTTTGACCATGTCCTGGGGGAGGCGGGGGACATTGAGTCTGAGTGGACCATGTTCTGTGCCTCCATTGTTGAGGCGGCTGACCGGTGCTGTGGCTGCAATGTGGTTGGTGCCTGTCGTGAAGGCAATGCCCGAACCTGCTGGTGGACAACAGTGGTGAGGGATGCCGTCAGGCTATTGGGCCTTACTGGCCTGTGGGACTCCTGAGGCAGCAGATAGGTATCAGCAGGCCAAGCGGAGTGCAGCTACGGCGGTTGCCGAGACAAAGACCCGGGCATGGGAAGAGTTCGGTGAGGCCATGGGGAACGACTTTCAGACGGCCTCGAAAAGGTTCTGGACCACCATCGGGCGTCTGAGGAAGGGGAAGCAGTGCACTGTCAACGCTGTGTATAGTGATGATGGTGTGCTGCTGACCTCGGGATGTTGTGGATCGGTGGAAGGAATACTTCGAGGACCTCCTCAATCCCACAAGCATGCCTTCCAATGAGGAAGCAGGGCCTGGGGACCTGGGGATAGGCACTCATATCTCCGGGGCGGAAGTTGCCGAGGTAGTCAAAAAAACTCCTCGGTGGCAAGGCCCCGGAGGTGGATGAGATCCGCCCAGAGTTCCTTAAGGCTCTGGATGTTGTAGGGCTGTCGTGGCTGACTCGACTCTGCAACATCGCGTGGACATCGGGGGAACTGAGAGGAGGATGGAGGAGGAAGAGTTGAAGGAACTGAGGAGGATGGAGGAGGAGAATCTGAGGGAACTGAGTGGGGGCTGAGGAGGAGAATCCAATGTATCGGTGGAGTGGAGATATGGAGAAGACGAGGTGACAGGAAGGAGTAGTTTCAGTTAAACAAAGCTCATTGGTTTGACCCTTAATTAATCGGACTCTTCATCAGCAGTAACAGCATCACAGGTTTGCTGTGACTGAAGTTTATCAAAGGTAGAAGCTTTGTTCTTTAGGAGCTGTCACATGATTTTTGCTGAATCTGTAAATGCTGATACTACTAGACACAAGATGTCTGTGTAGATTCTCAATCATCCAGGTCATTGTATCCATGGTAGTTTTCTCTGTCAACTGGACTGTGTTTCTTCTCTTTTGAAGACGTTTCGCCTTCTATCCAGAAGGCTTCTTCAGTTCTGAACTCGCTGGGGACAGAGCTTGAAAATATAGCCCCTGTGGACCATTGGCATGTTAATGATCTGAGTGGTTACCTGAGAGTCGTTGGCAGGGTCGTTCACCTAGTTTCGGTTGAGGTGTCTCCCCTTTGTCTGCTGGCTCACTTGGTGGTGAGTCACCAGGTCTCCTGGAATGGTGTGAATGTTTGGTTTGCTGTTGGAAGGAGTGGAGGACTGCATGGTAGGACAAGACACCAAGACACAAACAAAGTAATGTTGTTTATGCTGTACAGTGCCATGATGAATGCAAGGAACTGTACATTGGGGAAACCAAACAACCTCTCCACGGAAGAATGGCACAACACAGACATGCCACCGCTTCGGGTCAAGACTCAGCAGTCCACTTACATCTAAAGGAGAGCGGGCACTCCTTTGAGGACAGCCAAGTACGGATACTGGCCAGAGAAGACCGCTGGTTTGAGACGGGTGTCAAGGAAGCTATCCATGTCAAATTGGAAAAACCATCCTTAAACAGAGGTGGTGGGCTGAGGCACTTCCTATCACCCACGTACCATGCAGTCCTCCACTCCTTCCACCAACAAACCAAACATTCACACCATTCCAGGAGACCTGGTGACTCACCACCAAGTGAGCCAGCAGACAAAGGGGAGACACCTCAACAGAAACTAGGTGAACGACCCGACCAACGATCCTGCTAACGACTCTCAGGTGACCACCCAGATCATTAGCATGCAAATGGTCCACGGGGGCTATATTTTCAAGCTCTGTCGCCAGCGAGTTCAGAACTGAAGAAGCCTTCTGGATAGAAGGCGAAACGTCTTCAAAAGAGAAGAAAAACAGTCCAGTTGAAAGAGAAAACTACCTTGGATACTAGACACAAGAAGACAACCACTCATATTCATCTCTCTCTCTCTCACACACACACACGCACGCACAAACACACGCACACACACACACACACAGACGGACAAAAGCCAATTGTCCAATCTGTTTTTTTAAACAGAGCCTACTGTATTATCACAGGCTGTGTGTTTGAACAGGACTAATAGTTGAAAGGTTAATTACTGATGCAGCAGTAAGCAGTCTGTCATAATCACAGCTATTATCAGGCTGCTCCTGCAGAAAGAAGAAACTGGAGCGATACTGAGAAAGAGATTTCAAATGACTGACAAGAGAGATGAATACGAGGCTTTAAAATAAAATACACTCAACAAAAAAAGTGAAATGAGACACATAGAGGTAAAAATGCATGCAAGCACACACACACACAGACACACACACAATATCAGTGAGCTGGTAATTTACTTTTTTACACTTTTCGTTAAGTTTACTTTCTTACAAAAAGTGTAAATGTGAAACAATGGAAGTTAGATGTAACAATATAGATGTTTGTAGAGCAGAAAGCAGACTGGTTTGGTCTTTGTGCTGGACAGACAATACTGCTGGACGTTGTCCTTCCCACCATGATTCCTCTCGCTGTACAAAAAAATCCCTTTGACACAAACCCGCTGGTCAAGCACAATAAAGAACGGGACTGGCAGAACATGAGCTGACAAAACATAGATATAAAACAGCAGGAGAGGAGTTAAAGATAATAAATCTCTGATCAAACAGGAAAGCTGCATAGCAGTGAGTTATTTCACCAATCTTCCTCCATCTTTGTCCAGGGGAGCAGGACTGATGGCACAGATTCATGAGAGTCAAAGTCAGGACGAGGGTCAAAGAAAGCGAGTCCCAATCAGGCAAAGTTCCAAGCTTTTCGTTTCCAAGATTCTCTGGCATACTTATGGACACTCAGAGGTCAAATAATCTATATTTTTTCATTAACTGTTTCTGTAAAATAACTGGAAAAGTTCCCAGTCCTGCATTCACAGTTGTTTCAGCTGATGCAGCATCGCTCCTGCAGTGGAAAAGAAACATCACCACTGGCAGACGTACGTAGATTCTGGCACAGAACTGCTTTCCAACTGGGTGGTGGGTATTTAAAAGAAGAAAGTCACTTATTAAGAGTCCACCACATTGGGCTTTCAAAACTTTGCATGTGAAAATAATCAATCAAGCAATGAATATTTTACACATTAGCATGAGAGTGATATTAGAGGAGAAACATTGTTACTCATGTTTTTAACAAAAACGGGGACGGTTGACTCATCTGTCAGAACCCCATGAGTCATCAGTGTCTCAGAACGGGACAAATAATGAGTTATCTACACGTGAAGTCCATCATTTCTTCTCTAACAACAAGTCGAGTCCTGTGGGGGGCATTTAAACCAAGATGTCTCATTTATCTACAAACAT
>NC_042290.1:775979-785979 GCF_901000725.2 Takifugu rubripes
GTTTTCACGATCAGAGGTCACATTTATTCCTTAGTTTCGCGCTATCTCTCCTCACAGGTACATTGTTGCTACAATCTATGTCTCCATATCATCAGTTTTCCCCAAACAACAGCCAAAGAAACATCGCCTGGCAACAATAGCTTAGAACTCTCTGCAGAACTCCCTGTTGACACGACACCCCACACAGGACAGCAATGTACCATTTTAACATGGGAAAGAATTACTTTCACTCTTCCAGTTATTTCTAAACTCTGAAATAAGGTTTTTTGAGGATGTTAACATTAACATTACGTCTCATGTCAGCAAAGCCCAAAACATCTCTTCTTGTCTGATGCCTCATTATTACATCCCATAATCAGCTAAACCTCACAAGCTGTTAATCCTTTACAGTGCTGATTCCAGATTGTCCTCTCTGTTATATTTAATTCAAATTAACTGTAAATTTAATGAATTTCATTACTAAAACTGGCTCACATCACAGCCGAAGCAGAGCATCCCTGTCCCGTCCTGTCCCGTCCCGTCCCTTTAGCTGGGAGGAATAAAGATTGTTCATCGGGAATACATAGCAGACCATAATCAAAAAGCTCAATGCCGTGATGTCACATCATTCCTGTTCAGTGGCTCATGTGCTGCTTTGCGAGCGTCACTCATCTGCAGGATGTCAGCACATCTGCATGAATTCCTGACAAAAGTGCAATTTACAGAACTTGGGTAAAAGACATTTTAGTAGTAAGAAGCTCATGAGAGAATTCTGACTGGCTTTTGTGTCTCTGGCTATTCTGCCATGTTTGGAGGATAAAACAGAGAATTTTCTCCTCTGTGGGGACATGAAACAATGAAACTCTGAGGAGGAGCTTGCTGAGCCCCGAAACAAGTGGCGCCAACAGTGTGTGAGCTGCTTTTATTGAAGACTTTAAAATGACTAATGGTGCCTTTGCACTCTTTTGAATTGCACCCTGTTGAGCCCGTGAATTCACGCTCATTAAAAGTTTCAGCAGCTATCAAAGCCATCGTCGCTCTGCTCTTTGTGGAGTGTTTAAAATAATGACAATCATCACAAAATAATTCCAAAGCTATTTCTGAATTTCGCTTGAGCTGCTAAATGTGGTGTGCATGTAGAATGATATGGAAGGAATAAAGATGGTTCATCAAGAATACATAGCAGACCATAATCAAAAAGATCAATGCCGTGATGTCCCAGCTCTGCAAACAGTTCATATCACTTTTGATAAATGCTAGTTATCATAAATGAGTGGTCATATTTCAAATTGTACTCCAGCGCTGCACAATTAAATGCTTATGACACGTTTGTGAGCAGCAACACTGAAGCAAAGTGAACGTTGGGGTAATGGCACAGAAGGGAAACAAACCTTGGTTAGTAAATAGTAAAAATTAATGAGCTGTTGGAAAAACATTAAATCCTTTTTCCCCCCAAACAGCCATCCGCTCATTGCTTTTGCTTCGGGCAGGAGAGTGACAGGCGTTTAAAAAGTGCTGGAGGAGGCACTTCCTCCACATATAACCGCTCCTTCAGCCGCTATTCTGGGCTCGTATTTCTGCTTGCGCACAAACAAATAGAGGGTGCAAATCTATAAGTAAATGCATCATAGATGCAAAGCAAGCGGTTGTGAGAGCATCCGTCACATTCGACGTTCCTCAGACTCTTTGGTCCAGACGGACGGAGAGCATCAAGCAGTTGCTGCATGTCTGTCGGCTCTACATCCACGATGAGAATCTCCTGTTCCACCACATCCCAAAGGTGATCTACTGGACTGAGATCTGGTGACTGGAGGCCCCTGGAGTGCAGTCAACTCTTTGTCCTGGTCCAGATGATCTGAACTGTGTGACAGGGTGCATCATCCTGCTGGTCTCCTGCTGCTGTGGCCCATATTCTCCAAGGTTCCACGTGTTGTTGTTCAAAGCTGGTGTTCTTCATTCCTCGGTTGTTACCAGTGACTATTTGAGTTACTGCTGCCTTTCTACCATCTGAACCAGTCTGCCCAGTCTCCTCTGATCTCTCACACCAACAAGGCATTTTCAACCGCTGCTCCCCGGATATTTCCTCTTTTTGGACCATTCATAAATCCCAGTTGTCTGGGACCAACAACCAGGCCATGTTTAAAGTGACTTCAATGCTTTTTGTCTCCATCCTGATGCTGGTTTGACCTCAGCAGGTTGTCCTGACACTGTACCAGCATAAATGGATCAAGTCGCATCCATGTGATCAGCTGATTAGATATTTGTGTTAACAGGCAATTGAACAGGTGGGCCTGATAAAGCCTCACTTTCAAACTATCGTTTTATAGAACCTTAACTTCAGCCAGAAGTGTCTTCTTGAATGCTTCATCCCTTCCTGTGGGACAAGGCTCCTGTGATGGGAACCATGAGAGACGGTTTAGTTTGGATTCAGAACTCGTGTCCCCGTGTTAGCCAAAGGTGTGGCAGCAGGCTGCACTGAGCTGCACGCTGCAGCACGGCATCAGCAGCTGCTGTCTGGCAGCTGTAATCACATGCAGCCACGTTGAGCCCAGAAGACAGGAGAGGAAGAGGCTGCTATCTGGACACATGCCAACACTTGTCTCCTTCTCTTCCTCCCTCCTTTGTCTCCTTCTCTGATGTTTCCATTCCACTCACTTCCATCTGTTAATCTGATTCATTTCCTTCTCTCATATCTCTGGCTCTTCTCTCCTCTCTTACTTGTGTCCTGTCTTTCTCTTTCCGGTTGTTCATTAATTCTGATAAGGGTATTTTCCATCTGTGAAACTACACGTATTTTAAAAGATCTCTTCCCTGTTTCTGTTGTGTGGATTATATGCTGGTTGTTGACAGCTGCAGATCATTAGTAGCAGGTACACACACACACACACACACACACACACACATTCCTGTAACACCTGGCCCATTGTGTACATGATGAATGTGTGAGTACATGTGCATGTCTGCAACTTCACACAAAAAAAGGACAGATTTTTTTTTTACTTCGTCAGGTATAACACACACACACACACACACACACTCACACACTTGTGTAAGTAACCTTTGCCTAGTTAAGAGACCCAAAACAGGCTGAGATTAATGTTTCTACCTGATGCCGCCAGAGACCACTGAAAACAACCTGCATGGATAACATACACACATGCGCGCACACACACAGTATCTGCTTACGTCTACATTTCCATTGTGGGATTTAAGCTAAATATGCTTATCTTAATTGCATTATCTGAAATAATTAGCCAGCATATTTTTCTTTCCCTCTTGTCCATTGATTATTTAAGCAGGCGGGGAGGATGGGGGGGGGGGGGGGTACCTGCTGCCAGCATCCCTCAGAGTACATTAAACTAATCCCTATGCCTGAAAGAAAACAGTTCTAAAGTCTTAATATTTACAACAGTAAACATTCAGGAAGGAGACAAACGTGATTCCCGAAGAGTTTAAAAGTGAAAAAGAGCAAAAGTGACATTTCAACATAAGTGGAAATAAGAACGTTAAAGGCAGAAAGAGAAATTATTTGAAATAACTGATTTTTAAAATGGCAGTGTGTTAGGAACAGTTGTACCAGGACCCGAAAGCAGGCTGCACTGAATGGAGGGTGGGGCTATATTACTGATAGGCCACATGTGCGTCTGTCTGCGGCTCCAGCTGCGGCAGGGGAGAAGCTCCATCACGCCCCCTGTAGGAAGAAAACCGTAACCAACCTCCCAGAAACCAACATTACCCTCTCCTCAACGGGCGCCCTTCCAGGCTTGTCTGGATGGGCACGGTAGAAGTCGCGGAGGAGGCTGTTGTCTAGGATGAACCGGCGGGGTACCCAAGACCGCTCCTCCGGACCGTAACCTTCCCAATCGACCAGGTACTGGAAACCCCGACCTCGTCGGCGAACATCCCAGATGCTCCGAACTGTATAGGCTGGCCCCCCATCCACAATGCGGGGGGGAGGCGGTGGCACGGACGGTGGAACCAGATCTGACTCCATGACTGGCTTTACCTTGGAGACATGGAAGGTGGGGTGTATCTTAAACGCTGGGGGAAGCTTCAAACGGACGGCTGCAGGGTTAACCATTCGTTCTACCTCGAAGGGTCCCACGAAGCGAGGAGCTAGCTTCCAGGACTCAACCTGGAGCGGGAGGTCCCTGGTGGACAGCCAAACCTTCTGACCTGGCCAATAGACAGGAGCGGCAGTCCGGTGCAGCACTGACGGTACTGCTACTTCATCACTGGAGGACAGGGCGTTAGGCTTCTGGTTCTGCGAGCCAGGGCGGTAGGTTAAAGTAAACTGAAATCTCCCAAGGAACAGGGCCCACCGAGCCTGCCGGGAATTGAGCCTCTTGGCGTTTCCGAGATATGTGAGGTTCTTATGGTCTGTCCAAACGACAAAAGGTTGAGCAGCGCCCTCCAGCCAGTGTCTCCACTCCTGTAGCGCCAGGACCACGGCCAGAAGCTCCTTGTTTCCCATGTCGTAATTCCGCTCCGCGGGAGAGAGCCGATGGCTGAAGGCGGCGCACGGATTTAGCTTCTGGTCCTCCCCACTCCTTTGGGACAGGATGGCCCCGACTTCGTCAGAGGCGTCCACCTCTACCACGAACTGCCGACTGGGGTCGGGGTGAGCGAGGACAGGTGACGACGAGAACAGGCCTTTCAGCTTGTTGAAGGTGGCTTCGGCCTCGGGAGACCATTGGAAGCTTTGCAACATGGAAGTGAGTCTGGTGAGGGGGGCACAGCCACCTTGCTATAGTCACGGATAAATCGACGGTAGAAGTTGGCAAAGCCCAGGAACTGTTGTAGTTGTTTACGGGGGGGGGGGGGGGGGGGGGGGGGGGGGGGGGGGGGGGGGGGGGGGGGGGGGGGAGTTGGCCACTCCATCATTGCCTTCACCTTGGCCAAACGGAGGAGGTGTGGAACTCGTATTTCTCTGCCTTCACATAAAGCTGGTAAGGTGGCTCCGGGAAGGAGATCAATGGCGCAGTCGTATGCACGATGGGGCGGAAGGGAAAGTGCACGCAGCTTGCTGAAGACCTCGCCCAGGCAATGATATTCCTTCGGAACCCGGGACAGGTCGGGGGTCTGAGTGGGAAACGGGACCGCTGAAGAGGGGGTGACCGCAGCATGAAGACAGCTGGTGTGGCAGGCAACACTCCAGTTCACCAGCTTCCCGGCCGACCAGTCGATCAGAGGATTGTGTCGAGCTAGCCATGGAGCTCCAAGGACTCCTAGGGAAGAGGAGGAACGGATGATGTAGAACCGGATCTGTTCCCGATGATTTCCAGAAACAACGAGGGTTATCGTCTGGGTTCGGTGTGTTATCCTTGCCAGGACCTCCCCATCAAAGCCCAGAATTGTCTTCGGTTCGGGCAGGGTCTTGATGGGAAGGCGAGCCTGCCGGGCCAGATCCAGACTGATAAAGTTGTCATCAGCACCCTAGTCCACCAGGAAGGCCGCAGAAACAGACTCCTGACCCCAAAGGAGCGTGCCCAATAGAGTTAGGCGGGCCGGAGGTGAACAGGATGAGGATCCGCTCGCCAACACTCCTGCCAGTGTTGACGAGCTTAATCTTTTGGACGCACCGGGCAGTCAGCGAGGAAATGGCCCGCGTGGCCATAGTAAAGGCACAGACCAGTGTTGACGTTCTGACAGGGTTAGACGAGTTCGGCCCAACTGCATCGGTTCCCTGGAAGGGACCTCAGGGACTGGAACAGAAACAGCAGCCTACGAGTCCACGGGGGCTTCCCTCTTCCTGAAAACTTCATCCTTCAGGTCGTTGGAGAGCCCCTGCTTAAAGACTCCCCGAAGCGCCGTGTCATTCCACCCGCTCCTGGCAGCGAGGATGTGGAAATGGATGGAGTAGTCCGCGACTGAACTGGCACCCTGGCGCAGGGACAGGATCTGGGAGGCCGCCTCACTGCTCTGGACAGGGTGGTTCTCCAGTCTGGTTCTCCAGAACGGCTGTGGCCCATAGTGCCGCCCTCCCAGAGACAAGATTTCCAACAAAGGCGATCTTTGCCCTGTCGCTGGGGTAGGTGAGAGGCTGGAGATCAAAAACTAGGGAGCACTGGAGCAAAAAGCTGGCGCAGGAACCCGTCTCACCAGAATACCGCTCAGGGATGGGGACGTGGGGTTCCCACACCACCAGCTGCGGAGCGACTCTCGGTGCCTCCACCACCCGGGGAGGCGGACCCTGCTCCGACTGTCCAGAGGAAAGCAGATTCGTCACACTGGCATTTAGGGTCTGAAGCGAGGTCCAGATGTCCGTAAGAAGCTGGTCGTGCTGGCCCAGCAACCGTCCCTGAGCCTCCAACGTATGGCGCACTGCGTCCTGATCCGCCGGGACCATCCTGGTTGGAATGTAATGTTAGGAGCAGTTGTACCAGGACCTGAAAGCAGGCAGCACACAGTGGAGGGTGGTGTCCGAAAAACTTTTATCAGAGGCAACAGGCAAACGAACGATCCACAAGAGGCATCGAGACCTTGGAAGAATCCAGCAAACAGTCCACGGGGGAAACTCACCACGATAGTCCAATCACAGTAGGCAAAATCACAAAAGGCAAAATCACAAAGAGCTGGGGTTTCACGTAAGGGACAAAACATTCCAACACTGGCAAACAGGAGTACAGACTTTAAATAGGGGACTAGATTACTGATAGGCCACAGGTGCGTCTGCCTGCAGCTCCAGCTGCGGCAGGGGAGAAGCTCCATCACGCCCCCTGCAGGAAGAAAACTGAAACTAACCTCCCAGAACCCAACACAGTGATCACAAATCAAAGAAAATAAAACAAATATTTGCTGTTCTCAGAAAGGAGGCAGGAAATTCCTGCAGAGGGGAAGCTAATATTTATTATCTGGTGAATGAAAGAGGAGCATGTGTAGCCCCATACAAATGAGGCTAAATAAAGAAATGAAAGAATCAGTTATGCTGCTGAATGAAGTGATCACAGTAGCTAAACAGGAAAGAGATAATCAGCGAAAACTGCCCCCATTACATCTGGTCCTTTAGCATCATTCATGGAAATGACCTAAATACATCACACACTGATGCTTATTAATCACAGCTGAAGCTAATGGATATTTCTGTCCTAATATTCCTTTAACTGCCGAACGTGTTATAGCCTCCCTGAGGATGGAAAGGTCACAAGCACAGCCCAGTTTTCTGTGGAGGTTCCCTGCTGAGAACTCTGGGGACCCTCTGGAGCCGGTATGGGGTGGTTCATCCATTCATCCTTTACACACAACACTGAAGCACAGGCTGGACACACATTTCACTCAGTTTGCCTCATCTTTAGGTCTCTCAGTGCTTTACATAACCCAGAAACTGACCCCCATCAAGCAACACTTGATGAGAAACCTTGGACAGGCCCAGGCTCATGTGGGGGTGTGATGGCCAGATTCCAAGCCTGTCGCAGCTCAAAAATCCTTTTTCCTTCTCAGTTTAGGGGCCTTTTGGTGTCAGCATTTAGTAAGAAACACACCTTAATACTATAACACAAGTAGACTTGCTCTGAAATCTAAAACACATCCCTCATTTATTCCAAACCTGATCTGGAGTCTATCCCAGTAGTCACTAGTCCAGAGACAGGAATAAACCCCGACCAGGTCAGTCACAGGTCACACAAACACAAAATCTCCTTTTATTATTTATCGGCACATCATATCTGATCATCTCATTTGTGAGGAAAAGAACAGTTTTCTGGTGCTGTCACAAGAAGCAACGGACTCCAATCATTTGCAATCAATAAGGATTCTTCAGCAAAACCAGACAACTGATTCCAGATCTTTTCACTTCTGAATGATTATTGTCAATTGGCTGCCACCACAAGATCAATCATTTCTTTAAAAAAAAAAAAAAAAAAAAAAAAATGGCCTCAGTAAAACGTTTCTGTTCAAGAGAGATGAACAGCCACTTTAGCATTGGATCTCCAGCTAATTGTTGTTGTATACGGTCGGCGTTGCCTTGGTTTAAGGTGTCTGGGCCTGGGCAGGTCTCTTCCCGTCCGGCCTCCATTTTGAGTGGTCCACCTTAACAACACTCTGCCTGGCATTCAAACACACTTTGTTTACTGATGGGATTTGGCAGTCAGCCATTTTGTTTTTGCACATTTACATAAACACCAAATGGTGCCTGTTTCCTGTGTGCATGTGTGTGTGTGTGCGTGTGTGTGGGGAAGGGAGGGGGGGGGGGGGTTGTCCCAGCTAATTCATCGCTGCAGATGAAAATCGGAGGCAGTTTGAGATTCATTAAACGCTGGCTGGACGCTGTTTTTTCTGCAGAGAGCCGCTGAACTTGACACAAATGCTCACGAGCTGCAAGTTCATCCCTCCATACCTTAATTTACTTGATTACTAAATTATGCAATGACCCAGCCAAAGACATCATGAATGGGGGGAGTTGTCAGCGAGGCTTTTACTGGCAGTAATTTTCCCCAGAACTGCCCTGTTTTTAGAAATACTTCCTGCTCGTCGCCACCCCAGGCTAAACATGTGTGCCAAGCAGCGCAGCAGAAAATAAATGAAGAAGTTTCTGAAGCCTGAGATCCCTCCCATCCAGTGTTATAACCATCAAACCTCAGGTGGACTGGCACACATGCCATCGCCATGACCTCATTATCGGCCAGTAAAGTGCACACGTGAGGAAATGGACTGTTATCAGTTTATCATGCACTATTAAACCGGATCAAATGGCTTCTAAATGTGTAAGATTAGCTATATTATGCATGTGAAGTTGGCATTTGTTTAGGTGTGGCCCTGCACTGACTCCTCAGATGGCACATGTACACCAGCCCCACTGTGTCATGTGTCAGCTGAGGTATCTCCTACTTTTTGGAGGGGGCGTTTGCAGACACTGGGACCTGCACACAGCTGTACCAGCAGCAGAGTCCTGAGGTGGAGAATTCTGGCACGTCATTTCCATCCTCATTAGCTCCGTACGTGACAACAGGACCTGTGGAATCTTCATTTGAGATCCATCTCCTGGGTGCTTGGAATTAAGATGTTGTTATCAGACCCTGAGATGGGGGCGCTTTCTCTTAATATCCTTATTCTACTTACTTCTTTCCTTGGTTTTCTCTCAGCTGTCTTCAGGCATCTCTTCCCTTCCTCACATTCTTGCTTCCTTCCTCCTCCAAGAGGAAGGAAGCCTCCTTGTGTTTCCACTCTGATGAAGTCTTCCTCTCTTCAGGCTGAATTAAGCTGCTCTGTCTCCCTGTTCATTCATGGCTGCTTCATTGTGCACATTGATTCCACTGCATTGTTTATTTAGCTAAACTTACTGAGTCAACATTGGATGATCTGGAGTAACAGTGGTGGTAGTAATAGCAGCAGTAGTAGTGGTAATAGCAGTAACAGTAATAGTAGTAGTAGCAGCAGCAGCAGCAGCAGCAGCAGCAGCAGCAGCAGCAGTAGCAGTAGTAGTAGCAGCAGCAGCAGCAGCAGTAGCAGCAGCAGCAGTAGCAGCAGCAGCAGCACTAGCAGTAGTAGTAGTAGTAGCAGCAGCTCTTCTACCCTCTTCCTCTTTCTACTGCATGTGATATTTTTGTGGGTCATTGTATGTCATCCCCTCTATCCCGTTCTATCTCTCATCCACAAACACCCACACCTTCACACTCCCACACACCCACACGCCCACACACACACACGCCCACACACACAGACACACACACAGACACACACACTCTCTCTCTCTCTCTCTCTCTCGCATGCCTGTTCAGTGTCCTCCTCTCAGCTGGCCCTGCTCCAGATCCAGCAGGGTTTTAGCCTGTGGTCCTAATTGTCAGGGCGAGAGGAGCTCCTGTATAAGACGACCATATGGTCGCCGCTACGGGGTGAAACTCTCCGGGAATTTTAAGGTGAATGTTTCTGTCCCATCAAGCAAAGCGGTGCATGTGTACCATGACTAGCTTGTTTATTGCTTTATTATGCTTGGCAAAGAAATGACTGAAGAGAAGGAAGATGAGAGGGAAGAACGACTTTACTGTTTATTAGCTGCTGAGCTTCTTTCTTTCGGAATGTGGCC